>NC_071481.1:7751681-7842176 GCF_028500815.1 Rissa tridactyla | reverse complement strand
AAACCCAAACTGGCAGCCCCCCCCCGCCCCCCCCGAGGGTTTTATTTCGCTGGGGGCGGGGGGGCGTATTTTTGGAGATGCCAACGGGACACCAGGATTGATCCAGGTCCCCTAAATTATACTAATAAATAAATAATAATTATAATAATTATTAGTCCCGCTGCCGCTTTGGGGGAGAGCTGCCCCCCCCCCGCTCTTTGTTTTAAGCTTTTTTTTTGGGGGGGGGGGGGGGGGTTTGAGCCCCCAGGGAAGGATGAATCCCTTGTGTCCCCAAGGCCACAAGTGGCGATGGGATGGGGATGGAGTGGGATGGGGCTGGCATGGGATAGGAAGGGGATGGGGATGAGGATGGGATGGGGATGGAATGGGATAGGGAAGGGGAATGGGATGGGGATGGGAAGGGTTGGAGAAGGGAATGGGATGGGAATGGGGAAGGGGATAGGAATGAAGATGGAATGGGATGCGGAGGGGGAAGGGGATGGGGAGGGGGATGGAGGGGTGGGGAAGGGAAGGGGTTGGGAAGGGGATGGGAAAGGGGATCGGGAGGGAGATAGGGATGAAGGGGATGAAGATGGAATGGGATGGGGAAAGGGAAGGGGATAGGAATGGATGGGGAGAGGGGATGGAAGGGGATGGGGAGGGGGATGGATAGGGATGGGAAAGAGGATAGGATGAAGATGGAATGGATGGGGAAAGGGAAGGGGATGGGATGGGGAGGGGAACTGAAGGGGGTGGGGATGGGATGGGGAGGGGAACTGAAGGGGGTGGGAATGGGATGGGGACGGCATGGGGAAGGGCATGGGGATCAGGAAGGGGATGGGAAGGGGTGGGGATGGAATGGGATGGGGATGGAATGGGATGGGGAGGGGGGAGGGGAATGGAAGGGGCTGGGGAAGGGGAGAGGGATGAAGATGGAATGGGATGGGGAAGGGGATGGGATAAGGATGGGGATGGGGAGGGGAATGGAAAGGGGTGGGATGGGGATGGAATGGAGTAGGGAAGGGGATGGGAATGGAATGGGAGGGGGAGGGGAATGGAAGGGGTTGGAAAAGGGGATGGGATGGGAATGGGGAAGGGGACAGGGATGGGGAGTGGGATAGGGATGAAGATGGAATGGGATGGGGAAAGGGAAGGGGATGGGACGGGGAGGGGAATTGAAGGGGAAGGGGATGGGGATGGGCATGGGGAAGGGGATGGGGATCACACAGAATCCCAGACTGGCCGGGGTTGGAAGGGCCCTCTGGAGATCACCCCGTCCCACCCCCTGCCAGAGCAGGGTCACCCAGAGCAGGTGGCACAGGAACGCCTCCAGGTGGGGTTGGAATGTCTCCAGAGACGGAGACTCCCCCACCTCTCTGGGCAGCCTGTGCCAGGGCTCTGCCACCCTCACAGCAAAGAAGTTCCTCCTCGTGTTGAGATGCAACTTCCCATGGTCACGTTTGTGCCCGTTACCCCTTGTCCTGTCCCTGGGCACCACTGAGAAGAGCCTGGCCCCATCCTCCTGACACCCCCCCTTTCAGTATTTATCAGCGTTGATAAGGTCCCCCCCTCAGCCGTCTTTTTTCCAGACTGAAGAGACCCAAATCCCTCAGCCTTTCTCCATCAGAGAGGGGTTCCAGGTCCCCTCAGCATCAAGCACAAGGAGGGCACGGAGCTGTCAGAGCGGGGGCCGGAGCAGGCCCCGGAGATGCTGGGAGGGCTGGAAGCCCCTCTGCTGTGGGGACAGGCTGGGAGAGCTGGGGGGGGTTCAGCCTGGAGAAGAGAAGGCTCCGGGGAGACCTTCCAGCCCCTTCCAGTCCCTAAAGGGGCTCCAGGAAAGCTGGGGAGGGACTCTGGAGCAGGGAGGGGAGCCACGGGACGAGGGGAAAAGGTTTTAAGCCAAAAGAGGGGAGATTCAGACGAGATATTGGAAGAAATTCTTGGCTGTGAGGGTGGTGGCCCAGGTTGCCCCATCCCTAAACACCGCAGGCCCCCACCCTTCGTCCTCGTCTATAGGGAAACCGGGCAGCGCCCCAAAATCAACCCCCAAACCTCCCGTTATTTTCTAGAAGAGACTCAGAAAATCCCCCCAAACACCTATGTACCGCACTTGTTTTCTGTAAGACCCGCCCCCCCCCCCCCAAATTAAGCCCCCGCCAAGCTGTGCTATTTACCCCCCTCCCCGCAACCACCACCCAAAATCATTTCGCGTCTCCCAAACGCCCTAAAGCACCCCAAAAATCATTGCCCGCAGCCCTCCCTGCCGCACCGGATGGCCGGGAATCGCTCAATTTATTGGAACCCCCCCCAAAACTATTAGAACACTCCCCCTCCCCCCCACGAAAATTAGAAAATCTGCGCCCCCCCCACCCCCAAAAAAAAAACGAGTCAGGAGCCGCAATGACCCTTACGCTTTATCTCTTGGATACTCTACGTAGAAAACGGGGGCGGCGGGGGCTCGCACCGCTCCCCCTTTACAATATAATAAGGAAAGTAATAAAAATAATAAACCCTCCTCCCTCCCCCTTATTTTTTTTTTTTTTTTAATTATTATGTGCACAGAAAGGAGGGGGAAAAAAAAAAAAAAAAAAAAGGACTTTTTTGGTTTTTTATGCTCTTTCATGCACAGTTTCTTTAGCACCACGGTGAAGATCCGGAGCGGGATGGGGAGCCCGGGAAGAGGAGGATGGGAAGGGGTCGGGATGCCGGATGCGGCCGGCGCAGGGGAGGGGGGGGGGGGAAGAGTTGGGGGGGGGGGGGTGGGGCGGTTGTTGTCCCCCCCCCTGGGGCTCAGCATCCTCCGCAGCTGCGGGCGCAGGACGCGACCACGGTTTTGGCAGAGCCCGCTGGTGGCCATCACCCCGCACTTGGAAAACTTGTCACGGCAGAGATCGGCTGCGGGGAGGGAGGAAGAACGGGAAAGGAATAATCCTGGATGCAGGAAAAACAAGGAGGAGAAGCAGCAAGGCACCCCCCCCCCCCAGGGTGATGCTGCAAGGGGGTCCTCAGTATCCCCCCCCCCCAAAATGGGATCCCGGTTTAGTCCACTGGTGGCGGAGCGATGCCCGGCCCAACTTTAGTTGGTTGCTGTTTTCCCCCCCCCACTTCCCCCCCCCCCCCCCCCCCACTATGGGAAAAAGGAAGTGACTAACCCCAATTTGGGGGTTCCCCCCCCCCCCCCCACGCCCCCCCATTTACCTCTCAGCAGCTCTTCGTGGGCACACACGGTGCGGACGCAGATCTCCTTGTTGATCACGTAAACCCGGCGGAGGCTGGATTGGGGGGGGATTAAAAAAAAAAAAAAAAAAAAAAAAAAAGATGGGGGGGTTTAGCGCAAAAGCAGAGGGGATCCTCACAATATGGGGGGGGGGGGACTGTGTGTGTCAAGGAAGTTTCCCCCCCCTCCCTGCTCGCCTGTAGAAGCAGATCTCGTTCAGGCACTGCTTGCAGGGCTTGGTGCACGGAGTAGAGCCTGGTGCAGGGGTACTGCTCCTCCCGGCAGTCTGCGGGGAGAAAAAGCGGGGGGGGGGGCTGTCTGGAAAAAAATCCGTGGTGGGGGGGCATAATCTGGGAAATCCATGGGGGAAGTCTGAGAAATCCATGAGGGGGAATCCGGGAAACCCATAGGGGACGCCCCGGGGATGGGCTCAGCACCCCCTGGATGCTTTCCTCCCACCTTCACATCCCCCCCCCGCCACCCCAGAGGATGGAAACCTCCCCACGGAGTCGGTGGCAGGGGGGGGGGCAAAACACTCACCGAGGGGTCCTGGCTCCGTGGGCTCGGTCTCGGGGGCGGCGGCTGTTGGGGGAGTGAGGGGGGGGAGAGAGTAAATTTAGGGCTGGAGCAAAAGCATCTTGCAGCCTTTTTGCCTGGGTTTTAGGGCTGGAGCATCCTTACGGCACCCGGGAAGCTGCTCCGGCGGGGGCGGGGTGGGGGGGGGGGCACCACTGGGATAAGGGTGCAGGGGAGGGATAAGGGTGTGAGGAGCGGGGGGGGGACCACACAGTGGCTGTCACCCCACCTGGGGTCGGAGCCGGCACGATTTCGTGCTGGGATTGCTGCTGGGACTGGTACCGAAACTGCTCCTCGGGGGCACGGGGGGTCACATCTGCAGGGAGAAGAGACAGTGTGGGCACCACCCCCCCCCCCTAAAAAAAACCTGCCCCCCCACCCCGGCATCCCGTGGAGCGGGGGGGGAACCACTTACCGTGATAATCGTAGTAATCCTGAATTTCTGGGGAAGAAAACAGAAAAGAAGAGCGGAGGCTGAGGACGGAGCGGGTTTAACTGTACGGGGAGGGAACACCATCCCCCCCCCCCCCCGCCCCCCCCCCCCCCACCCGCCATCGGGGCAGGCTTTCCCACGAGCTTCCCAAATTTTTGCAGCTGAGTGATGGGAAAAAACACCCTCCCGCCACCCCCAGGAACGAACCTAGGCAACATCCCACCTGGGTTTTGGGGTGTTTTGGGGGTTTTTTTGTTTGTGTTTTTTTTTTGTTTGTTTTTAATTAAAAAAAAAGCTTAATAAAGGCTTAATAACTAAGTGGCGGCGCGAGGAAGGGGAAAGGAGAGGGATGTGTCCGAGGGGGGAGGCGGGAAGGGGTCGGGGGTCGGGGAGGAGGGGGGGGGAGGTCGGGAATTTAAGGAGCGGGAGAAAAGGGATGGAGGGGGGGGAAGAAGGTGGGAGAAGAAGGAGGCATCAGGCTGAGGTGGATTTGCCCGGACAAAACAAAAAAAAAAAAAAAAAAAGAAAGGGGGAAAGAAAGGGGAAAAGGCGAAAGGAAAGGGGGAAAGAAAGGGGGAAAGAAAGGGGGAAAGAAAGGGGGAAAGGGGAAAAGGCAAAAGAAAGGGGAAAAGAAAGGGGGGAAAGAAAGGGGGAAAAGGCAAAAGAAAGGGGAAAAGAAAGGGGAAAAGGAAAAAGAAAGGGGAAAAGAAAGGGGGAAAGAAAGGGGGAAAGGCAAAAGAAAGGGGGAAAAGGTGAAAGGAAGGGGGGAAAGAAAGGGGAAAAGGAAAAAGAAAGGGGGAAAGAAAGGGGGAAAGAAAGGGGGGAAAGAAAGGGGGAAAGAAAGGGGGAAAGGCAAAAGAAAGGGGAAAAGAAAGGGGAAAAGAAAGGGAGAAAGGGGAAAAAGGGGGAAAAGGCAAAAGAAAGGGGAAAAGAAAGGGGGGGAAAGAAAGGGGGAAAAAGGCAAAAAGAAAGGGGAAAAGAAAGGGGAAAAGGGAAAAAGAAAGGGGGAAAGAAAGGGGGAAAGAAAGGGGGAAAGAAAGGGGGAAGAAAGGGGGAAAGAAAGGGGGAAAGAAAGGGGAAAAGGGGAAAAGGGAAAAAAGAAAGGGAAAAAGAAAGGGAAAAAAGAAAGGGAAAAAGAGGGGGAAAAAGAGGGGGAAAAAAGAGGGGGAAAGAGAGGAAAGAAAACCTCTCCCAGTTCAGGGGGGCTCTTACCTGATTGCTGGTCGTACTGGGAATATTGTACCGGCTCGGGGTAGGGTGATGCCTTCAAAACCTGCTGTACTGTCCCTGGACCAGGAGCGCTGCTGGAAAACAAAGCCGGGGGTGGAAAAGCATCACCAGGAGGGGCAACGGCCACCCCCAGCTCGGGAATTCGGGGTTCCCTGCTCCGCCTTCCCCCTCGTCCCCCAAAATATTCCCCGCCCCAGTGGCTGTCCCCGGGGGAAGAGGGAGAGGGAAAGTGGGATGCTCATGGACCAGCACCATCCCGGCGTTCCTACGTTATCCGGGTGCTGGCGGGGATGATCCCGGGGCGATCCCGATGTCTGGCAGCACCCGGGTACCCACGACCCCCTACCCCCCACCCCCCTACCCCCCCCCGGGGAAGGGGCCAGCATCCGGCGATGCTCCGACACCCCCGGGGACCCAGGACGCCCCCCCGCATCCCTTGAGAACCCCTGGGAGCTGATCCCGCCGCCGATCCCGGGGCGGGGGGGGGGGGGAAACGGGGTTTCCACGAACTGTCGCGATCACACCGGCAGGATGCTTCGGGGGGGGGGGAGGGGGGGCGGGGAGAAACAGGTCACACACCCCCCCCGCCCCATCCCCCGGGATACTGCGGGGGACAACACCGTGATGCTCCGTGGTCCATCCAGCCCCCCGCATCCCTCCGCCTCCTCACAAGAGGCGTCATCCACGAGCCAGACACCTCCGGGAATGATGCTGGGATGGGATTTATCTTTTCCGCCCGCTGCCCACCCCCCCCCCACGCCTGCCCCCCCTTCCCCTTCCTTAATCTTTCCCAGCTGCTCGCCAGCCTTTGTGCCGCCCAACTGGTTTCGCCCAAAGTTTTCCTGGCTCCAGGCTCCCCGTCGCCTCCCTCCTCCTTTCCATCCCGCCTTTGCCAACCCCCCCCCCCCCCCCAGTCCCCCCCCTCCGTGGTGCCACCCTTCGATGTCCCCAGAGCAGGAGGGACTTGGGAGCCAGTCTCAACCCATATACGAGCTGGTTTTTTGGGTTAATTTTGGGGTATAACAGGCAATAAGGTGATGTTTGCCCCAAAGGGTGCAGGCAACCCAAGCGTCATTGAGGGGGGGCTGGCCGGCTCCTGCGGTGTCACCTCGCCTTGGGGACCCCCCGGGGAGGGGACACTCACCTGGCAGACACAGCAAGAAGAGCCCCACCGCTCTCATCCTGACGGCAGCGATGGAGGAGCAGCGCGGGCCGGGATGCAGCCGGAGGAGTCTGGATGGGGCAGAGGGAAACGGAAGGGGTCAGTGGGGGGGGGGGTGGGTGGGGGGGGACGGGACATGGACGCCCCAAACCCCTTGCTTCCTCTCTGCCCCCCCCGCCCAGTGATGCCGCGCACCTCTCAGCCCCCGGGAGCTGGCTCAAAAAAAAAAAAAAAATATATATATATAAAAAAAAAACCCCAAAACCACAAACCCTAAAAAAATAAAGAAACCTCCCCCAAAAATGCCAGGCTGAGCTTCCCGACCGCTGGCTCCCGGGAGAGAATTGCAAGGGGACAAACGCCGGGGGGGTGAGAAAATGCCGGGAATGTCTGAATCACCGCCATGAGGGGGCACATCTGGACGCCCCCCCCCCCCCCTCACCCCGGGGATAACGGACCCACGAGGCCGAAGATTCGGGGCTCTTTTCCTGAGGTTTTTCAGCCCCGCTCCTCGGCAACGGGCTTTATTTCGGGGGGTCCGCGCCGCCGGGGGGAGGCTGCGCGTACTCCGGCATCCCCCAAATCTAAGGGGATGTTGAAATTTGGGGAGGGGAAAAAATAAAAAAAAAAATAATAAAAAAATAATTAAAAAAAAAAAAATAATCTCTCTTTCAAGAAAATTCCCGCGCTGGGGTTTGGCAGCCTCAGGCGTTGGCGGCTCCCCGGCGTTTTCCAAGCGGGGGATTTGCATGTCGAGCGTCTGCTTTCCCGACGGGGAAGACGAGCCAAGGGCCGCAGCCGGGCCCCCTTCCCCAGCGCGGGCTGGCAGGGACCCCGGCTGCCCTTCCCCCTCGTCCCAAGCCAGCTCCCGGCGGGGGGAATCGGTTGTGTGAGGGGTGGGGGAAAGATGAATTCTCCCCCCCCCCAAAAGCTCCTTCCAACCCAACCATTTGGCTGGCAGGGATAAGAGACGTCGGCTTTCCCCGGCTCACCGGGATGGGGAATCCCTCCCGGCAACCCCGGCTCTGCTGCCGGAGCGGGGAAACTGAGGCACGGGTGGAGAGAAGCCGGACCCATTGGTATCTCGCTCCTGCTAGGTGGTTTGGGCTGAAGTATCAGCCCCCCCCCGTGCCAGGAGGCACCCCAAGCACCCATCCCGGCTCCCGGGGTGCAGCACCCTGGGGCGGGAAGGCGGCTCCAGTCCCAGCACAGCACGGTCCCCCGTCAGGTTTAAGGCCACGCTGGGGAAGGTGGGGTCAACGGGCCTGACTGCACCTTCACCAGAGCATGGCATCTTCTAGGGGACCGTTTGTCCTCACCAGCACCAAAGCAGAGCACCTTCTAGCCACCACGTCCTGCATCATCAACAGAGTACAGCACCTTCTGGAGCCCATGTCCTGCACCAGCACCACAGCGTTGCACCTTCCAGCCACCACATCCTGCAATCATCAACATAGTGTTGCACCTTCTAGCCACCACGTCCTCACCAGCACCAAAGCGTAGCATCTTCTAGGGACCTTGTCCTGCACAATCACTGAAGCATAACACCTTCCGGTGACCACATCCTGCACCAGCACCGTAGTGTAGCACCTTCTAGCCACCGTGTCCTGCACCAGCACCAAAGCCCCAGCACCTTCTAGCCACCATGTCCTCACCAGCACCAAAGCCCAGCACCTTCTAGCCACCGTGTCCTCACCATCACCAAAGCCCAGCACCTTCTAGCCACCGTGTCCTGCACCAGCACCAAAGCCCAGCACCTTCTAGCCACCACGTCCTCACCAGCACCAAAGCCCAGCACCTTCTAGCCACCGCGTCCTCAAGATGACCAAAGTGTTGCATCTTCTAGCAATCGTGTCCTTGCACCACCACCGTAGTTGCATCTTCTAGGCATCCTCCCCCATCCCCAGGCTTGTAGGTACTGGAGACGTTGACAACTGATTTCCAGACCCTTCCCAGCTTTGGGAAAACCAGAAGGTCGGTCCCTACCTGAGCTGGGCTGGGATAACCAAGCTCAGCTGATGGTCAGACTTTGGTAGTCCCAAACGAAGCGCCCAGCAGTGCTCTATCCCCCACCCACAGCTGCACCTTGGTGGGACCTGGTCCCCTACAAGCCCCATCTGCTTCCCATGACAAGGGAAGCCCCAGACCCGGGTTTAACCGAGGTGAAGCGTGTCCTGGGATAAAGGGGATTGTGCGGGGATGAGTGAGATCAACGCACAGCTCTGGGTTTGTTGGGCCCTTGGCCGGCGTCTGGGAGGCTGTATCCAGCCCTAGCGCTGCCGGCAGACCTTGGGTTTGGGAGAGCAGCTGGGGCCTGGCCAAGACAAGGCTACTACAGGGCACCGGTGGGGCTTGGGGCTACCTCGAGGTGGCAAAAAGGGACTGGAGATGCCCATCCTGACCTTTGCCGCTTCTCCAGATGGCCAGATCCCATGGGATGCCGACGCTGACGTCCTGTGGCCCCAGATCACCCTGACCCGGCGCTCGTATCCCACCCAGGACAGCTTGGGGCCAGATGGACACCCATCTCTGGAGGCATCACGTGCCGTCCTCCCATTGCTCCAGCGATCCCAAGGACACGGCCACACGGCTCGGGATCAACCGGCCCTGCCAGCCCCTTTTTGTCCCAAAGCGCCCAAGGTTTCTCTCGAGGTCTAATTCCCCCTGAATTTCCTCCAAACTCGGAGATCTTGGCCCAAGCTCGCGGGGTTTGGCCGGGGAACGGGGACAGTTGGGTCACGTCTTCCCCCAACGGCGATGCCGCCGTCTTCTCCTGCCGACGGAGGACACCGAAGCGCCCCGCCGTCACCTCCGAACCCGGCCGGGAGCGACGCCGAGGGTCACCGCGACGTCTTCCTTCAACCATGGAGGGGACGAGGCCACCTCCATCCTCCTCCTCCTCCTCCTCCTCCTTCCCCCCACCCACACCTTCTCCTACCACCAAAGCCACCCGGTGGGAAGCTCTTGGGGGGGTGGGGGGGGTGGGGGGGCGGGTTGGGGGTATGACACCCGAGGGGGGGGTGTGTGTGTGTCCCCCCTTCCCAAGCTCCTCTCCCCTCCGCGCAGGGGTCCGGCGACTCCAACCGCGCCAGATGTTTTTGCAACTGCACATCTGGGAACAATCAACCCCGAAGAAAGAACACCACAGTCTCTCCCTTTCATTCTGCTAAACCCCACCTTCCCCCCCCCCCCCCACTCCGCCTTTCCCCCCCCCCTCCTCCCCCCGCTTTTTTTTTTCTTCCCCTTTTTTCCTTTCTTTTCCTCCTTTTTTTTTTTTTTTTTTTTTTTTTTTTTTTTTAAGCTCTCCAGTTGCCAGAGAGTGGGAGAACAAAGGGAATATGAAAGGATTCGAAGTTTTTTTGGCCCCCGACCAAAGGTTAACAAAAAAAAAAAAAAAAAACCCCAAAAAAGAACCCCAACCCTCCTCCCCCCCCGCCCCCCGTTTTCACACATATCGCATTTTCCCGTCTCCCCCCCCCCTCCCCCAACAAGAAGGGGGTGTGGGCAAAATCAAGAGATCTATTAAAATATCCCTTTTCTACAATCTCTTTCCAGGATGGAAAAATAAAAAAAAAAAAATTAAAACACACGGCTTCCTTGGGACGTGGGGGTATTTTTAGCCCTTTTTTTTTTTTTTTTTTTTAGAAGCGGTTAAAAAAATCTACTACGAGAGTTGTCAGGCTGCAAAGATTGCCCCCCCCCACCCCCAAGCCCTTCCACCCCCTTCGGCACCCCCCCCCCCCAAAAATCAAGCGGGTTTTGGGGTTTTTCTTTTTTTCCGGAGCTTAAAAAGTTGAAAACGGCTTTTGCGCGTTCGCCTGCCCCGACCCGTGGAGTTTTTAAAATACCCCCCAAAATTAGGGGGGGTAGGGGGTGGGGGGTGTCCCCAGCATCCCTGCAGGATGCAGGGGGTGGGATGGGATGGGGTGGGATGGGGGGGTGGTGGTGGTGGGGGTGTCTTTCGCCTGGTCCTTACCCGCTCTGGGTGTTTGTGCCGGTTCTGCCCTTGCCCACCGCCTTGTTCTCTTCTCTCTGCTTCCAAAAACTCCGAAAGGAGTTTAAAAAAAAAAAAAAAAAAAAAAAGAGAGAAAAAAAAAAAACCCACAACACAGAAAAAAAAAAAAAAAACCCCACCAAAAAACACACCAAAAAAAAAAAAAAACCCGAAAAAAAAAAAAAAACCTCCTACCTCCAACATGGGGGCTCCGCTGGGTCCTAATGCCACACCTGAGCCGGCCCCTTCCTCCTCCTCCTCCTCCTCCTCCTCCCCAACTGCTGCTTGCTGGGGGGGGAATAATAATTAAAAAAAAAATATATATATAGCAATACGCGCTTATCGATGCGATGGTTGTCAGATCTAGGTTGTTTTTTTGTTTTTTTTTTGGTTTTTGGGTTTTTTTTTTTTTTTTTTGGTGGGTTTTTTTGTTGTTTTGTTTCTTTTTCCAGCTGGATGAATTTTAAAGTGAATTGGAAAAGCAAGGCGGGAGGAGGGTGTCGTGCAGCGCCGAGCACGCCGGCGCCCTGTGAGCTGGGTTTTGTGCTGCTGGAGGGTGAGATGGAAGGATCAGGTCGGGGAATGGCTCCGCCATCTCGGATAAACCCCCCCCAAAATGTGAGATCCCAGGATCCCAACCACCTCTCCCGACTCCAATCCCGGCATCGGTGCTCCATTCCCCACCCCCCCACCCCCCCAACGGCAAGGATACTGCAACCCTGCGGTAGATTGAAAGCTTTATCCCAGGATGGAGGGGGAAAAAATTTAAAAAATCCCCTTTTTCCCCAGCCAGGGTGAGGATGGCGGCAGCCCCTGCGTGGCGGCGGTGCTGACCGTGGGGCCCTCTTTCCCCCCGGCTCGCTGGCGGCTTTCCGGAGGATGCGGGATGCCGGCTGCATCCCGGCGAGGCTGGGGATGCTCCCAGATAAACCCCGCAGCCCGGCGGTGACACCCAGCCTGGCGCCGGGGGATAAAAACACGGAAATTTTCGGCACGTTCCGATCCAAACGGAGGGTGCTGGAGGGGCTGGGATGGAGGGAGAAGGTCTGCGGAGACAGGCAGCAGCGTGCATGGGGATGGGGATGAGAAACAGGGATGAGAAACAGGGATGGGGATGAGAAATAGGGATGGGGATGAGAAATGGGGATGAGAAACAAGGACGCGGATGGAAGCTGGGATGGGGATTAGAAATAGGGATGGGGATAAGAAACAGGGATGGGGATGAGAAACTGGGATGGGGATGAGAAACGGCAATGAGAAACGGGGATGGGGATGAGAAACGGGGATGGGGATGAGAAACGGGGACAGGGATGAAAAACTGGGACGGGGATGAGAAACTGGGATGGGGATGAGAAACGGGGATGGGGATGAGAAACGGGGATGGGGATGAGCAAACTGGGAGGAGACGGCAGAGATTCTTCACCTGTGGGGCAGGATTGCACCCACCGCACCCATTACACCAACCCCACGACCAGTTGTGCCGAGGCGCAAACATTTCCGCAGCCAAGAGGGTCCGACCGCTCTAAAAAAAAAAAATGAGGAGAAAACAGCGTTTCAGGCTAGGAGGAGAAGCAGGGGGGAGGTTTAAGGTGTTCCCGTCTCCTACGAAGCCTGGTTTTCCAGCCTGAAGGATGGATGAAACCATCCAGACGATTCCAAAGCTCCCACCAAGCTTCCGCCTGCCCCGAAAACCCAGCGTGGCCCTTGCCCCCCCCCCGGGCCCTGGTAATCACTAGCCCAGGGCAGGAGCCGCCTGTTAATAATTAAGTGGGACTTTACAAACCGCCCCCCCCCCCCACCGCCGAGGCCAGGAACACCCTGCAAAAACCAGCCAAACAAAACACCCCGGGGGTGGGTGGAAGAAAAAGGTGTAAAGGGGGATCCCCCCTCCCCGATCCCCGGGTGCCTTTTGTTTTGAAAATCGCCAAGTCCAAGGGAAAAAATCTGGGAGGGTTGTGTGTGTGTTTGGGGTTTGGTTTTTTTTTTTAAAAATTTTTTTTTTTTTAATTTTTTTTTTTTTTTTGTTAAGCTCAGGAAGCCTGGTTTAATAACTCCAGCCTTGGCTGGGGTTTCAGGAAACCTCTTACCTCTGCTTGTGCCTCATTTCCTGATCTAATCCCCAGCTCCCGGAGGGCAGAGAGGCGCCGCCGGCGCTCGGAGGGGTTTTAGACTTTCCATGCAGGAAGAGTTCCCTCAAGAACCAGCCGGGCTGGGAGACGGCCCAAAAAAACCTCCCCAACCCCATCCCACCCCGGCCATCAGCTCTTCCCCTTGCGGGATGCGGCATCTCGATCTCCCGGCTTCGCCTCCCTCGAAGGAGCGAGGTTTTTCCAGCAATTCTGGCTTTTTCCAGCAATTCTTCTTCTTTTCTAGGAAATTCCAGCTGGAAACAAGGCTCCGAGGGAGGGGGGGGGGGTGGAGGCGGGGGGGCGGTTATTTGGGCCGCCGCGATCCCAGCTGTGCCATCCCTGGGTTCGCTCTCGGCTTTCGGGAGTCGAGGAGAGCATCTTCCGAGCCCCGACGGGAGGAACGAGGTGACCCTAAAACCTCTTTTTGCCCGCTCCCCCCCCCCCCCCGCCCCCCCCCGCAGCCCATCCACGCCAGCAGGCCCTCAAGAAAATAGTGTTAATTTATTAGCCAACGCTCAGGAAAGCGCCATACGGCAACCGAAAGTGGCACGTCAGCCTCCCGACCGCGCTCACACCGCGACGCGCTTGGAGTAGAGTTAAAAAATAAAGAGGATGGGGGGCTTTTTTTTTTTTTGTGGGGGTGGGGGGTGTTGGGGTTTTTTTCTTTTTTTTTTTTTTGTTTTTTTTAATGCTACAAAGGTCCCATCCCGAAGCAGAAACGCTCGGCAGGAGCGCGGCAAGCGGAGAGGGTGCCCGCGGCCGGTCCCCTGGGATGTGGCGGGGGGGCTGCGCAGCATCCATGGCAAGCCGGGGCCGGTGGTGGCGGGGGGGGGTGTTTGTAAACAGTTCCTACACATCCAGGGCGGCGGCAGGGGGGTTTTTTTTTCCTTTCACAGTGAGCAGAGAGGCGAGGCTGGGGGGGGGTTGCCCTCGCCGGGAGAAGATCGGGGATCCTCCTCTTGGTGCTTTCGACCAGCCAGGAGAGGAAAAGAGTGGGGGGACCCCATCCGTCGTCCATCCCCCGTCCACTCCCCCCGCCCCGTGAAACGGTACCGGTGCCCAGCGCGGGGAGACAGGTCCGAGGCCACCATGAAGAGATCCTGGAGGAAGAGCTGGACCATTTCTCCTCTTCTTCTGGACCTTCTCCTCCACTTTGCTTCTCCAGCATCTCCTCCTCTGGGCTGTGGGACCAGCATGGGGGCGGCGGGGGGGGGGGTATGCTTCACAGCCGCTGGTCTCCCCGCGGGGAGGAGGACCCGCGCTGCCCGCCGCATCCCTTGATTTACCAGGATAAATAAATAAGAGTCTCCAAGGGCTGGCAGGCTTGGGGAGGGGGGGCGCACAGCCCACCGCCTGCTATCTGACGGCGATGGACATCTTGGGCGTAGCGAAGAGCGGTTCGTTAAGGGGGGGCCAGGATGGCTGCTGCTGGCTCAGCTCCTTCTCCAGCCTCTTGAAAAGCTTCTTGGAGGCTTTCTTGCGGCGCAGCTGGCGGAGGCAGCTCAGCAAACCGTGGTCCAGGGCGGTCTGCAGCAAAGATGGCGGGGGCCGGGGGGGAGGAAAGGGGTTTGGGGGAGGCTGCGGACCCCGAGGAGAGGGGCAGAGCCGATGCCAAGGTGAGCCTTGCTCCCTCCGCGCCCACCACTCCTGGAAAAGGGGTGGCTTGGAGGGACCCAAAAGGATGACGCGTGTCCCCCCGCCATGTGCCCAACGTCGCCCCCCCCCCCCCCAACACCCCAGCCCCGGGGCTGACCTACCTCCAGGACGAAGGCAGCAAAGAAGTTGAGGGCGGCGATCCCCAGCAGCAGCAGCTTGAAATTCAAGTCGTCGATACCCTGCAGCTTCAGCAAGCTCTTGGGGAAGCCCAGCGGGTAGAGGGTCAACCATACCATGAGGCCAAAAAGGAGGACGAGGACTACCAGGAAGAGCACTGAGGGCGAGAAGGAAGAGGGTTGAGGAGGTGAATGTTCGGTGTCTCTCTTCATCCACGCGGCCGGTGTCATCCTCACCGTTGGTGTAGAGCGGCTCCCGGAACGGGTACCCCTTGGACATGGCGACGGCCAGGATGAGGTACTGGAAGCCCGTGACGCAGAAGAGGACGGTGTTCTCGTAGTTGGGCAGGTTCTGGGGAGCCGTCACCGTGCTGTTCAGCGGCACGTACCTGAGCCAGGCAGGGGAGAAGGCAGAGGGTGAGATGAAGCGAGAGGCGGGGAGAGGGTCCAAACGCCCACCCCTTGTTCTCCACGAGCCCGCGGGCGCCGCTCGCTGCAGGGCGGCCGGGCGCATCCCTTGGCCAACGCCAAGGGCTTGGTTGCCGTCCTCTGCGCCGTTCCCATCACTAATTGGATGGACGGTCCCAAAGAGCGGTGGTCAACGGAGTTAACTCCAGCTGGCGGCCGGTCCCAAGTGGTGTTCCTCAGGGCTCAGCGTTGGGACCGTTTCTGTTTAACATCTTTATTGATGATCTTGATAAGGACATAGAGCGTATCATCAGGAAGTTCGCAGGTGACACCAGGTTAAGCGGGAGCGTGGATCTGCATGAGGATAGGGAGGCTCTACAGAAAGACTTGGATGGATTGGGTCGATGGGCCAACGCTAATGGGATGAGCTTCAACCAGGCCAAGTTGCAGCTCTGAAGAAAAGGATCTGGGGGTCTTGGTAGACAGTAAATTATCCAGGAGCCAGCAATGTGCCCTTGTTGCCAAGAAGGCAAATGGAATTCTGGGCTGCATAGGGAAGAGTGTGGCCAGCAGGTCAAGGGAGGTCATTCTCCCCCTCTGCTCTGCACTGGTGAGGCCACAAGTGGAATACTGTGCCCAGTTCTGGGCTCCCCAGTTCAAGAGAGACAGGGAACTACTGGAGAGAGTCCAGCGCAGGGCAACGAAGATGATGGAGGGATTGGAGCATCTCCCTTACGAGGAAAGGCTGAGAGAGCTGGGACTCTTTAGCCTGGAGAAGAGAAGGCCAAGGGGGGACCTTATTAATGTTGACAAGTATCTAAAGGGTGGGTTTAAGGAGGACGGAGCCAGGCTCTTTTCAGCAGGTCCAGTAACAGGAGGAGGGGTGACGGGCACAAGCCGAACGTAGGAAGTTCCCATCAAATATGAGCAAAAACTTCTTTAGGGCGAGGGTGACAGAGCCCTGGAACAGGCTGCCCAGGGAGGGTGTGGGGTCCCTTCTCTGGAGACTTTCAGGATCCGCCTGGATGCAGCCCTGAGTGAGGTGTTGGACTAGATGATCTCTAGAGTTGGACCAGATGATCTCTAGAGGTCCCTTCCAACTCGGAAAAATTCCATGATTCCGTGAAGTGAAGGGCCACAACAACCCCACAGAGCGCTACAGGCTTGGGGCAGTGTGGCTGGAGAGCTGCCTGGCAGAAAAGGACCTGGGGGTTCCAACTGACAAGCGGCTGAACATGAGCCAGCAGTGTGCCCAGGTGGCCAAGAAAGCCAATGGCATCCTGGCTTGTATCAGAAATAGTGTGACCAGCAGAAGGAGGGAGGTGATCATCCCCCTGTGCTCAACACTGGTGAGGCCACCCCTTGAGTATTGTGTCCAGTTTTGGGCACCTCAATATGAGAGAGACCTCGAGGTGCTGGAGCGAGCGCAGAGGAGGGCAACGAAGCCGGCGAAGGGCCTGGAGAATAAATCTGATGAGGAGCGACCTCATCACTCTCTACAACTACTTGAAAGGACATTGTAGAGAGGTTGGTGCTGGTCTCTTCTCACAGGTGATTAGCGATAGAACAAGAGGGAATGGGTTCAAGCCGCAACAGGGTAGGTTTAGACTGGACATTAGGAAAAAATTCTTCCCAGAAAGAGCGGTCAGACACTGGAATAGGCTGCCCAGGGAGGTGGTGGAGTCACCATGCCTGAATGTGTTTAAGAGTCGTTTAGATGTGGTGTTGGGGGATGTGGTGTAGGGGAGAACTTTGTAGAGTGGGGTTGATGGTTGGGCTCAATGATCCCAAGGGTCTTTTCCAACCTGAACGACTCTATGATTCTACAACTCTAATCCCAGGTGAAGCTGGGTCCCTTACCAGCTCTGCGAGACGGTGATGAAGTAGCTGAGGACTTGCACGGTGATGAGCAGAGCCGTCTGGAGGAGCAGGCTGCCCAGCACCAGCACGCTGATCAAGGTCCCTTGGGGACGCTCCACTCCCAGCTCCCGGGCAGGACCGGTGCGACCCATCAGCACGGCCACGGTGGTGGTGATGATGAGGTCGAAGAAGAGGAACTGGAAATCGCTCAGGTTGGTGTTGAGCTGGGAAGGAGAAACCAGCCGCTCTCAGTTTGGGGGCTTAGGAGAGGGACAAGGTAAAACCCAGCGGGGACAAGGGGGCCCGAAGGCATCCCCGAGCATTCGGGCAAGCCTCGACTCACGGTGTAGAGCAGCAGGACGGACACGAACTGCACCAGGCTGTACAGGGCCATGTACTTGAAGACACCGAAGGAGGTGACCAGTGAGCACCTGCCCTCCCTGCGGGGAGAGGGAGACTCACCCACCGCCCACAGCGCCCTTTCCAGGAGTTGTCCCAAAGAGGAGACAGAGGCACCCATGAGACACCCCCCGCCTTGATTTTTGTCTCCCCCCAGGAGGCTCCCAGCAGCTCACCGGATGACGGTGGGCACGCACTCGATGTTGGCCATGCGGGAGGTGAACGGCGAGGCCACTGACGCCTCCGCCTCCGACAGCGAGATGCCCACGTCGGCCGCCTTCAGAGCCCCGCAGTCGTTGGCGCCGTCCCCGCACATCCCCACGCAGTAGCTGCGGCGAGAATCACAGAAAGGTTTGGGTGGGAAGGGACATTAAACACCATCCAAGTGCCACCCCGCTGCCCCGGGCAAGGACATCTCCCACCAGCCCAGGTTGCTCCAAGCCCCGGCCAACCTGGCCTTGAACCCCTCCAGGGATGGGGCAGCCACAGCTTCTCTGGGCAACCTGGGCCAGGGGCTCACCGCCCTCAGAGTGAAAAATTTCCTGATGCCTAGTCTAAATCTCCCCTCTTTCAGTTTAAAACCCTTCCCCCTCGTCCCATGGCTCCCCTCCCTGCTCCAGAGTCCCTCCCCAGCTTTCCTGGAGCCCCTTTAGGGGCTGGAAGGGGCTGGAAGGTCTCCCCGGAGCCTTCTCTTCTCCAGGCTGAACCCCCCCAGCTCTCTCAGCCTGTCCCCACAGCAGAGGGGCTCCAGCCCTCCCAGCATCTCCGGGGCCTCCTCCGGCCCCGCTCCGACAGCTCCGTGTCCTTCTTGTGCTGGGAAGGGATCCGATATTTCACGCGGGGATGGGGGAAAAGCCCTGGGTCTTCAAAGCTGCACTGTCACGCTCAGGACCACCCCACGCGTGGGAGACGGCAGGGTGCGGTTTGGCGGCCGCCAAGCACTCGGGCACGCAAGAGGAGTCTCCGGGCAGAGGGAGACCCCCTTGTCCTCCTCTGTCCCTTGTCCCCTCGGGGCCGGAGGGACTCACTTGAGCTCCTGCAGGCTGCCCACCAGCTGAGTCTTCTGGTCGGGGGACATGCGGGCGAAGACGGTGGCTCGGATGAGGATCTGCAGGGAAGGGAAGGCTTCGTGTCGGCACTGCAGCACCCCCGTCCCCGCGCTCCCGGCAGGAGCCGGCTTATTTTGGGCTTTGCCAGCTCGGCAGGGCAGAGGGGACTTCACACCGGCAAAAAAAACCCCCCCACCCCTCAGGGCATTTTATCTTGGAGCTGCGAGGCTGCAGCAGGGAATCCCGGGGAGGCTGACCCGGGAGGATTCCCCACCATTGGATTCCCCGCCGTCGGATTCCCCGCCGTCGGACTCACCTTCGGCAGCAGGTCGGCGAAGTGCTCGCAAACCACAGCGAAGGATTTGCCGTTCAGGGCGAAGTGGCAGGGCTGCGGCTGGAGGAGGCAGCCGGGATCCCGCTGGCACGCAGCCTGCCAGGAAAAACGCCTCCTTTCTTAACCCCGCAGCCGGGGCTTCGACTCGCGCTCCAGCCCCCGGGGGCGACGGGCTGAACCCGCCTCCTCCACCCGCACGGAGCAGGAGGTAAAGCAGCTTCCCTTAAACCTCAATTTCGGGCAGATAAATGATGGTATTTTGGATAAAAAGTTTGTGCGACCCAGCCCTTCGTGCCAAGCCTGGAGCGGGACCAGGGCAGCACCGTGCCGGCTGCATCCCACCGGGATGTTTGGAGCATCACCTCCAGCCTGACGTGCTCGCAAGGAGAAAGAAGAGCAGTTATCTTCTCAAGGAAGCATTTAAGGAGGGGCAGAATCGCACCCATAATTGTTTTTAAGAGTAACGATGTTGGGAAAAAGAGATTCCCGCCAAGGCCTTGGCAGTTCGGGCTTTCCAAAATCCCCCCCGCAAAGAACGGCGGCGTCGCGGGGACTCACCTCCGGCTGCTCCTCGCCCCGGGAATGCTCGGCGGGGATGAATTTCAGGGCGGCGGGTTTGTCGTGGCCGGGCGGGGAGGCGTTGACGAAGATGACCCGCTCTTTCGGCTCCACCATGCGGCAGCTCCGGGCCACGTTCACGGCCGTCAGCATGTTGTCTCCTGGCGGAAAGAACCCGGCGGGATTTAGTAACCCCCCCGGGGGTGTTTGGTAGCCGGCGTTGGCAAGGGCTCGCACGGCCGCCGAGCCAAGAAGAGCAGCTCCAACCTCTTTTCAAACCTCCAAACCTTTTCCTCAGCCACCGCAGCCACGCCGGGGGGCTTTTTGCTCTCCCCCCACCCCTCCCAATTTTGGGGGAGAACGTCAAAATCTCCTTCCTGCCCTACCCCAAAGCAAAGCGGCGGCTTCCAACCCTGCCAGCGGCTTGCAAAAAACCCGCAGGCGATTCCTACGTCCCGTCCCACCCCCCCCCACTCCGGCATCATCAGCCGTGAGACTCGGGGTGCGCACGAAATATCGACATTTACGGGATCGGGGGTGAAACCGCCACCGGTTTTGCCGTTTTAAGCCGCCCATCCCAGGTCTGTGGGTTCAGGCTGCACCCACGGAAAAGCCCCCCTGCGTGTCCCCGTCCCCCCCCAACCCTGCCGGACGCGAGCCCACCCGCAGGGACACGCCACCAAGCAGCGGGGCTGCGCCAAACCAGGGGCGCGGAGTCCTCGCCGTGCCCCCCCCCCCCCAGCCCCCCAACCCCGACCCACCCCCAGTTCCGGTGGGAAAACCCTCTACCCCCAACGCATGTCAAGGGGCGCTCGTGTCCCCTCTCCTCCCCCAGCCCGGCGTCCCCCGTCCCGCCTCGGCGGGGTCACCTGTCACCATGACGGGGCGGATGTTGGCGTTCCTCAGGAGGTGAATGACGGGCGCAGATTCCGGCTTGAGGACGTTTTTCATGACGAGGAAGCCCAGGAAGGTCAGGCTGCTCTCCGCGGAGTCCCTGGGAGGGAGACAAGGAGCCGTTCGACACAAGGCAGAGAGCATCAATCGGGAACAACAGCCAAAAAAGCCAGCAGCTGCTTTCGTACGGGTTAGGGTTTAATTCCTCGCAGGCCGCGGGACAGGCCAAGCGTCCCGTGAAACGCTCGGAGCAAAGACGACGTAAACGGAGCGAGAAGCGGTTGGCACCAACCTGGGGAGCTGTAGGGCCTCCTGGAAGGTGGAGACGGCGCCGAGGGGTTTGGAAGCCAGAGCCAAGACCCGGAAACCATCCGTGGTGTAGTGTCGCAGCATCTGGGAGAAATCCAGGGGCACTGCCGGGGGAAAAGCGAGGTCAGACCCATCCCTGAACGAACCCGGGCGACGCGGACCCAGCTCCCAAAGGACCGAAGAGCTTCGGATGCTCATCCAGCCTCCCACCCCCTTCCCTGGCTTTTTGGTTCCCATTTTCCTCCTGCCACAAGGCCGGAGCTAATCCAAAGCCCTTGCGCCTCTGGGATGTGGCATCCCCGAGGATAATTTCCCGTTGGGATGCGCTGCGGGGATGCAGAAACAGCAGAACCAGCCGTTTTTCAGCGGGGGAGCGATAGCGAGCCGCCGTCCCCCCTCCGGGGCACGTACCCGTTTCCTTCCTGCAAAGGCTGGCCACCATCTCCGGCGCCCCCTTGACGTAGGCGTGGGCCGAGGCTTTGCCGGGCAGCTTGGCCAGGACGCTCATCCTCTGCAAGGAGGAGGAGAAGGGGAAACGCCGGAGGATCCCCACGGGCGACTGGTGCTTCTGGGGAGGAGAGGGAACGGGTGTCAGGGCCGGGATGGAGCTTCTCTGGGGGCTGTGAAGAACAACCACCGGGGGAGCCCGAGCCACCCTGGTCCCCGCGACCTACCCTGTCCCGCGGCTGTTCTTCCTCGGGCGGAGGTTTCATCACAGCCAAGACCTTTGTCCCAAACTGCTGGAAGGCGGGAAGCTCACCCTCCTCCTCCTCCTCTTCCTCCATCATCTCCAGGCGCTGAAACCAAGGCAGATGCTGGGATGGCAAAGCCCTGCCTCGCAACCCCCAAGCTCCATCCACCCCCCAGCTGGTTTAAACACCCCCTCTGACAGAATCTCAGCATGGTGGGGGTGGGAAGGGACCTCTGGAGATCACCCCGTCCCATCCCCTGCCAGAGCAGGGTCACCCAGAGCAGGTGGCACAGGAACGCGTCCAGGCGGGGTTGGAATGTCTCCAGAGACGGAGACTCCCCCACCTCTCTGGGCAGCCTGTGCCAGGGCTCTGCCACCCTCACAGCAAAGAAGTTCCTCCTCGTGTTTAGGTGGAACTTCCCATGGTCACGTTTGTGCCCGTTACCCCTTGTCCTGTCGCTGGGCACCACTGAGAAGAGTCTGGCCCCATCCTCCTGACACCCGCCCTTGAAGTATTTATAATCGTTGATAAGATCCCTCCTCAGCCATCTTTTTTCCAGACTGAAGAGACCCAAATCCCTCGGCCTTTCTTCATCAGAGAGGGGTTCCAGTCCCCTCAGCATCTCGGTAGCCCTTTGCTGTCCCCTCTCCAGCAGTTCCCCGTCCTTCTGGAACCGGGGAGCCTGGCAGAGCAAGACGTGTGCCGCCTCCCTCTTCACGGAAACGCAACTTTGCCCGCCGTTTCTCTTACCCAGCCGGTGGATTCCATCATCTTGAGGTCCACGGGGTCGCCGATGGGCTGCGCCCGCAGCAGCGAGACGGTGTGGCAGGCGGCCAGCGAGTAGAGCAAAGGGCCGGCGGGCAGGCGGCGGGGCTCGTGGACGATGGGCATGAAGTGGTTGTTCTCCAGCGGCACCACCCCCCAGACATCCAGACCTTCTTCCGTCAGGGTTCCCGTCTGCGGGGAAGAGCGTGGTGGGTCCGGGTCAGTCCTCCCGGAGCTGGAAACCATGGCGCTGCCCAAGACCCACCTTGTCGAAGCAAACCAGGCGGATCTTCCCGCAAAGGTTGATGCGGGGAGGGCTGATGCAGAAGATGCCCTGCTTCTTCAGCCTGTTCTGGGCGTAGATGGTGCCCACCGTCATCGCAGCTGGGAGAGCCGGGGGCACGATGACGGTGACCAGGTCGAGGGCGCGGATGATGATTTGCCCCACGGGGACCTCGGCAGGCGAGGAGGAAGAGGGGTGGGCATCCTCATAGCCCTCCCCCATCTTCATCCCCGTCGGCTGATGGTCCCAGTGCCAGCCCGAGCGCGGGGATTCACCGCCTCCAACAACCCTACCTGGTTTTTAACCAAGATGAGGATGCTGTAGAGCGTGCCGATAAAAGCTGCGCGGGAGAACGGGCTCGGTTACAAAGCAGAGCAGGCGATGGGGTGGGTTCAACCATTTTAAGAGGAGTTTGGCTGCTCCCGCCCATCCCTCCACGCTCAAGACGTACCCAGGACGGCGAGGAACAGGACGAATTTCACCGCGTCCTTGTAGAACTTGAAGCTGACGGGTTTGGGGTAGAGGATGGAGCTGATGAGATCCCCTTTGGCCGTGCAAAACCCTGCGGGAGAGGAAGGCAAGCACGTTGCAAAGTCACCGCTCCCAAGGAGGTAAAGGCTTCATCCTGGTTTTCCCCCCCTCACATCCGTCACCTGTGCGGGTCACCACGGCCAGCACTTCTCTGCCCACGTAGGACTTGGCTTGGATGACCTGCGTCCCGCAGAACAACGTGTGCCGCCTGTGCTCCTCGGGGGAATAGATGGTGCCAGAAGCCTGGCTGCCGGCCGGGAGAGGGGTCTTCATCACCGGCACGCTCTCCCCTGCGGTGAGGAACATCACGGAGGGAGGGTTATCACCCTTGGGGGGGGTCAGGAACCAACCAGCCTGAATGGGAAGGGGCTGCCATAGGGTCACGGAGATACAAGGTTCGTCCTCTCCCCCAAAATCAAAGCATGAGGTGGGGTGGCGGAGGGGCGCAGGCCGCCGGGTGCGGGGGCTCTCACCCGTCAGCATGCTCTCGTTGACCATGCACTCGCCCGTCAGCAGCGCGGCATCGCAAGGGACCAGCGTCCCGTCCGCGGGGAGGCTGATGCAATCGCCCGGCACCAGGTCCGCCGAGCTCACCACCATCTCCTCTGGAAAAAAGGGCGGCCGCGCTCAGGAACGTCATCCCGGCATCGTCCCCAGGAAAAGTCATGCCAGCATGGTCCCCGGGGACGCCATCCCGGCATGGTCCCCAGGAAAGTATTCCCGGCATCATCCCCAGGAACATCATCCCAAGGAATGCCATCCCAGCATCGTCCCCGGAAATCGTCCCCAGGAACGTCATCCCAGCATCGTCCCCAGGGACGTCATCCTGGCATTGTCTCCAGGAACATCATGCCGGCATCATCCCCAGGAACTTCATCCCAGCAATCGTCCCCAGGGATGTCATCCCAGCACCGTCCCCAGGAACGTCATCCCAGCGTCGTCCCCAGGCACCATCCCCAGGAATGTCATCCCGGCATCGTCCCCTGGGATGTCATCCCGGCATCGTCCCCTGGGATGTCATCCCAGCAATTGTCCCCAGAGATGTCATCGGCCCCAGGAGCACCATCCAGGCACCGTCCCCAGAACGCCATCCTGGCATCGTCCCCAGGAACATCATCCCGGCATCATCCCCAGGAAAAGTCATCCCGGCATGGTCCCCAGGAAAGTATTCCCGCATGGTCCCCAGGAACATCATCCCAAGGAATGCCATCCCAGCATCGTCCCCAGAAATCATCCCCAGGGACGTCATCCCAGCGTCGTCCCCAGGCACCGTCCCCAGGAACATCATCCCAGCATCGTCCCCAGAATGTCATCCCGGCATCGTCCCCAGGAAAGTCATCCCAGCAATTGTCCCCAGGGATGTCATCGGCCCCAGGAGCATCATCCAGGCACCGTCCCCAGAACGCCATCCTGGCATCATCCCCAGGAACATCATCCTGGCATCGTCCCCAGGAACGTCATCCCCACAACGTCTCCAGGAACGTCATCCCGGTATTGTCCCCAGCAAAGTCATCCCGGCATAGTCCCCAGGAACATCATCCTGGCGTCGTCCCCAGGAATGTCATCCCAGCATCGTACCCAGGGACATCATCCTGGTATTGTCCCCAGGAACGTCATCCCGGCATCGTCCCCAACGCCTTCGTGCCTGCAGCCCTTGCTCATCGCGGACATCGCACTCACCTCCGCTGGGGCGACGGACTCGGACACCGACCGACATCTTGGCCATGTTCTGCAGCGTGGCGCTTTGCTGCAAGGGAGGGGAGGGTTGGCAGCACACCTCAAACGACAGCCCAAAAAGCCCAGCAAAGCAGCCATAGAACAGGTCTCGAAGGCTCGGGACCGCGGACGAAGGACAAGGAGACCCGCCCCACCGTTGGAGCACGGGTTGTCCCCTGCCAAGCCGGGCTCCGAGGGAGTCCAGCCACAGCACAGAGGTCAAACAGCAGCAGAAAAGGGGTCTACTCCCCTAGAGATGGTTGTCCCAAATAAGGCCACCCACCAACCTTCCTCGTCTCGTAGAGGGACAGCCCTAAGGAGATGGTGGAGATGAGGAAGATGCAGGCGGCGTAGTAGTAATAGGCGTCGCAGACCCACAGCACGATGCTGAACACTTGGAAGATGTAGAAGGGATTGAGCACCTGGAAGGGAACACGGAAAGAGAGCAGGTTTGGGGGGGATGGGACTACGAGAGCTTCCTCCAGCATCGCGAGACCGCCATCCAGGCTCCTCGAGGAACAAGTGTTTACGCAGAGGAGAAGACGGTCCTTCCCTGGGGCTGGGGATGAACCGGCTGACTTCTCGCATGCCCTCCGTCCTCCCCGGCTTTGCTTACGGCCGGTGCTCCCGAGGGACGCTCAGCCACCTCCGCAACCTCCCTGGGGATGCTCCTGTCTGAGAGCTGAGAGGCAGGACGGGTGCCCTCCGCAGCTCTGTCCGCTCTGCCTCCTCTCATCTCTGCCCCAGCGCCTTCTCCTAAAGCCCTCTCCCCTCCCCGCCAGCGAGGGACACGGAGCTGGGGAAGGATCTGCCCCGGGACGACCCGATCTTTCGGAAGCGGGGCCGCACGGGCGCGCACCTCCTCCACCAACAGCCTGGCGTAGGACTTGACGGGCACCTCGATGAGGTTGGGTCCGTAGATCTTCCTTCTGCAAAAGGGGAGAGAAAAAAAGCCAAGGGGGGAGCAAAGGCAGGTTGGGGAAAAGCCGCGTTTCCAACTCCCAGGGACCCTCGCCCTGCCCAGACCCCCCACGGGAGTCCCGTTCCGTGGAGGAGCCGCACCAGGGCAATGCTGCACACTCGGGATCCTCTCTTTTGAGGTCTGGGGGCAAGAAAAACCCCACGCTCCCGAATTTTCTGACTCCTGGAAAAGCCGCGTTTCCAACTCCCAGGGACCCTCACCCTGCCCAGACCCGCCATGGGAGCCCCGTTCCATGGAGGAGCCGCACCGGGGCAATGCCACACACCCAGGGATCCTCCGTTTTGAGGTCTGGGGGCAAGAAAAACCCCACGCTGCGGAATTTTCTGGCCCCTGGAAAAGCCTCATCCGCACTCCCCGGGTGTCCCGTGAAGCTGGAAGATCCCTACCTGGTGTTGTGGTCTTGCTGGTCCAGCCCAGCCTGGGCGAGGTGGAGATCTGCGCAGGTCCAGCCTTCGTCCAAGAGGCTGGGCAAGGCCGAGGGGAAAGAAAAAACGGAGAAATGGGAGTTAAAATCCACATGGAGCCTGGCCCGGCAGAACAAACGCCACGTCCAAGTCCTTGGGGAAATAACACACACACACAAAAAAAAAAAAACAACCAACAAAAAAAAAGAAGCTTTGGGAAAGGGAGAGCATCTTGTTCCTCGGCATCCGCCGCGGCTCGCGGGCGCCAAAGAGCCGGAACAAAAGGGGCACAGTTGGGAATGCCGGGAGCGGCACGGGGCGGCGGGGACCGTCCAGCGGACGCCAAACGGCTTCGCCCGGTCTCCTCTGCCCACAAAGACGGGCAAAATCAACAACCTGGCGGTGTGGTGGGGGGGAGGGTGTGGGGGGAGAGGGGCAGCACGGCTTTCCCCGACCCGACGCCCCGGGGATGGGCTTTGCAGCGCAGGGAAAAAGCTCCGGCGTGGTTACGTGACATCCAGGCAGGTCAGGATCATTCTTGGGTGGGGGAGGAGGGGGGGGACAAGGAGAGCAGCAGAGAGACGCAGAGAGGTTTGCCGCGGCAGGAGGGGGCCGGCAATACCTGACTTTGCAGTACGCCTGCCGCCGCTCGATCCAGATGTAGCGCATGCCCTCGAAGAGGTAGTACCGCAGGACGTTCTTCTGAGCGGAGCAGGACGGAAAAACCACGGCGTTAGCGGGACAGGAGGGCAGGCGACGCCGCGGGAGAGGGTTTACGGTGAGAGGAGAGGCGGGGAGGGTTCGTTACCTCCTCCTTCTCATGGAGGCGGATGGTGTCCCGGCTCTCCTCCTCGTCCGCCACGCCGATGGCGATGCTGGTCCTCCGGTCCTCCAGCCTGGCCCCGGGGTGATGCTCCAGGCTGCTCGGGGTGGAAAACCGATGGTCGGTCCCTCCCTCCCCAGCACCCATCTCCCTCGAAGCCGAAAGCCCACGGGAGCCTTGGCATTGCGGTGGGGACGGGACCCCAGCATTGTGGCAGGGACAGGATCCCGGCATAGCCATGGGGACGGGATCCTGGCATTGTGGTGGGGACGGGATCCTGGCATTGTGGTGGTGATGGGATCCCGGCATGGCCATGGGGATGTGATCCCGGCATTGCGGTGGGGACAGGATCCTGGCATCGTGGTGGTGATGGGATCCCGGCACTGCGGCGGGGACGGGATCCTAGCATGGCCATGGGGACGTGATCCCAGCATTGCGGTGGGGATGGGATCCTGGCATGGCCATGGGGACGGGATCATGGCATTGCGGTGGGGATGGGATCCCAGCATTGCGGCGGGGATGTGACTCCAGCATCGCGGTTGGGGATGGGATCCCGGCATTGTGGTGGTGATGGGATGCCGGCATTGCGGTGGGGATGTGATTCCAGCATTGCGGTGGGGATGGGATCCCAGCATCACGGTGGGGATGGGATCCCGGGATCGCGATGGGGATGGGATCCTGGCATGGTCATGGGGATGTGATCCTAGCATTGTGGTTGTGATGGGATGCCGGTATTGCGGCGGGGACGGGATCCCGGCATGGCTATGGGGACGGGATCCCAGCATTGTGGTTGTGATGGGATCCCGGCATCGCGATGGGGACGTGATCCCAGCTCACCTTCCCTCGCCCAGCGCCTCCGTCCGCACGCGGGTGGTGAAACACTGCCCGAATCGGTCCTGCAGGACAGGCAGGACTCTGAGCAGGGGGAAACGGGGAGTGTGTGTCCCCCCGACCCCCAGCTCCTTCAAACGGGGATGGTGTCACAGGCAGGGAGTCCCTGGCCACCTGTCCCCGATGACGGCGGGGTTTTAGGGACAATAAAGAGAAACGCAAAGCCAGGCTGGCTGCTAGGGAAGGGGAAAGCGCAAAATTATTCAGAGGCAGGCTGTGAGGACAGGCTGAGAGAGCTGGGGGGGCTCAGCCTGGAGAAGAGAAGGCTCCGGGGAGACCTTCCAGCCCCTTCCAGTCCCTAAAGGGGCTCCAGGAAAGCTGGGGAGGGACTCTGGAGCAGGGAGGGGAGCCACGGGACGCGGGAACGGTTTTACACTGAAAGAGGGGAGATTTAGATGAGATATCGGGAAGAAATTCTTTGCTGTGGGGGTGGTGAGCCCCTGGCCCAGGTTGCCCAGAGAAGCTGTGGCTGCCCCATCCCTGGAGGGGTTCAAGGCCAGGTTGGACGGGGCTTGGAGCAACCTGGGCTGGTGGGAGGTGTCCCTGCCCAGGGGACAGGGACGTGATGAACTTTAACGTCCCTTCCCACCCAAACCACTCTACGACTCTATGAATAATCTGGCTGTGGGGCAGCGCGTCGCTTGACGGAAGGAGATGTCACACACAGACAGGGGAGGGTGACAAGCAGCAAGGAACCTCCTGGGTAGTGGCAGAGCCCAACCGGGGACCCCTGGTGTCATGTCCCCCTGGCCCAACCCCGGTACCCCCCCGCCCAGGGACTCACCCTGATGATGACCCAGTCGGCCTGGCCGAGGGCGCAGGGCTGGCATTTCGCCTGCACCTCCAGGCTCGGCTTCCAGTGGAAGAGGACGAGGAGCAGCCCCGCCGTCAGCACGGAGCCAGCGTGGCACAGGGCCACCCGCCACATCCTGGTCTGGTAGCCCGTGACCTCCTGCAAGAAAAGAGATCACCTTTACGGGGACGTTCATTCACAAAAATCAACGGGTAATAAGATTATCAAGCATCTAAATTCTAAATCGATGAAAACCCCAAGCCTCCCGGCGCGATTTAACCCCCGGCAGGTGACAAGCGAGTAGTTTTGGGGCTGGAAAAGCACCGTCTCGTGCCGGTGTGGCAGGTAACGCGTGGATTTTTTGTGCCGGCCCTTCCCGAAATTCCCTTCCTCCCCACGGCGAAGCCCTCGGACCTACCATGGGGGATTTATCGGCGTCTCGCTGCAGCGTCCCGTACCCCGGCCGCTGGTGGCCCAGCAGCCTGCTGCTGTCTGCGAAACCAAAATAAAAAAAAAAAGGGGGGGGGGGGAATTAAAATAATAAGGGGAGCTGATCCCAGGGGTTATTTAGGAGATGCCTGGGGTGCCGGCTGCACCGATGGCATCCCTGGATGCGTCCCAGAAGGTGGCTGGAGTCGGCGTCCCCTCCGTCACGCAGCCCTGGGGAGGTGGCGGGGGAGGGGGGGGGGATGCTGTGGGCACGGGGCGCCCCGGCGCTGCCCGCTCACCCTCCCGCGGCACGTGACGGTCACGGAAACGATGCCAAAAGGAGCCCGGGGAGGAAAAACTGGCACAAACCCAGCGGCTTAACGGCCGGGGGAAGGGAGCAGGGCTGGCGCAGAGCCAGGGCCGGCGCGGGGAGAGCTCTCCCAGCCGCTTTTCAGGCTTGTTGGCTCCTTGGCTTTCCCCCCCGGCAGGCCGAGGATGCGGGCACAAAACGTGCTTTTTTTTTTTCCCCCCAGTTTTAAGGATGCCCAGCGCGGCTCAGCACCTCCCGCTCCCGCTGGTCCCCTCTGCCCGGCCTGAGAGACGGGAGATCCTCGGAGGCATCGCCGCCGCCATTCCGGGTGGGATTTTAACCATCGCCCTCCGTCCCACGAAGCTGATCCCGCTCATCCCTTAAATCCACGCCCGACTACAAGCGGCGGCGGCCCAACTCCGGGATGGGAGAGCAGCGGCGGGGAGATAACACGTGGCACAAACACAAACCAATTCCCACCCTTTGGAACCAGGCAAATAATTTCCTGGATGGGTTCGGGTTTCCAGGAGGGCTCTTAGACCCGGCTGGGAGCCCCTGTTCCCATCCTCCGCCGGAAAAAACCACCCCGGCCTGATTCCTGCCGCTCCCCGCTCCGACCCCAAAGCTCGCTCCGACCCCAAAGCTCGTCTGCAGGTGACAAAAGCAACTAATTAAAAACCATCCCCTGGGTTTCGATGATCACCAGGACCGGGGGCTTCATCTCGCCGTGCGACCCAGTGGGTAACCAGTTCCCAAAACGTGGCCGATGCCGCTCCAAGGGTTTGGGGTTGGGGAAGTGGGGGGGGGGGGGATGAGCCCAAGGGATGGTTTATTAAAACAAAAGCTCCCCCCCCCCGGGAGGCAAAAGCCAACGGTGGCGAAGCTCGGCAAGGGCCGGCGAGGAGGGGAGGCCTCAGATCGCCCCGCTGCCAGCGTCAAAGCCTGGGAAAAGCAGGGATTCCAAGGGAAACGGGGCTGGGAAAAGCAGGGATTCCAGGGGAAACGGGGCCGGGAAAAGGAGGCATTCCAGGGGAAACGGGGCCGGGAAAGGAGGGATTCTAGGTGAAAATGGGGATGGGAAAAGCAGGGATTCCAGCTGCAATAGGGCCAATAAAAGCAGGGATTCCAGGTGAAACAGGGCCAGGAAAAGCAGGGATTCCAGAGGTGAAACGGGGTTGGGAAAAGGAGGGATTCCAGGGGTGAAATGAGGCTGGGAAAAGCAGGGATTCCAGGTGAAACAGGGCCAGGAAAAGCTGGGATTCTAGGGGTGAAATAGGGCTGGGAAGAGGAGGGATTCCAGGGGTGAAATGAGGCCGGGAAAAGCAGGGATTCCAGGTGAAACGGGGATGGGAAAAGCAGGGATTCCAGGTGAAATGGGGCCAATAAAAGCAGGGATTCCAGGTGAAACAGGGCCAGGAAAAGCAGGGATTCCAGGTGAAACAGGGCTGGGAAAAGGAGGGAATCTAGGTGAAAATGGGGATGGGAAAAACACGGATTCCAGCTGCAATGGGGCAAATAAAAGCAGGGATTCCAGGTGAAATGGGGCCAATAAAAGCAGGGATTCCAGGGGTGAAATGGGGCCAGGAAAAGCAGGGATTCCAGGGGTGAAAAGGGGCCAGGAAAAGCAGGGATTCCAGGTGAAACAGGGCCAATAAAAGCAGGGATTCCAGGTGAAATGTGTCTGGGAAAAGCTGGGATTTCAGGTGAAACAAGGCTGGGAAAAGCAGGGATTCCAGGGGAAACGGGAGCATGTGCCGCCCTTCCGAAGAGCCCAACAAAGGAGAGGGCGAGGGCGGGGGGGACACACCTCGCACAAAGGCTCGGCGGCGGGGGCTGCAGGAGGGGGAAAAGTAGCGAAACAACCTGAAAACAACCCAATTTGCTCTCGGCACCTCCCCGGGCAAGGGGCGAGAGGCGCAGCCCACCTCTCTCCGCAACTCCGGAATCGTTACGGTTTTCATGATCCTGTAAGCAGGAAATCTTTTGGAGGAGGAAAAGAGCACGGCCGCCATCGGCTGCGTCCGGCGGCTCTTGCGCAACCCCGTCCTCTCCCGGGGCGGGGGTTTTCTCACCTCCCATCCCGGCTGCTCCCCAAAACAGCGGGAAAAGGGCTCTCTTGACCTTTGACTCACCGCTCCGCTTGGGATGGGACGGGACGGGATGGGACGGGACGGGCACAGCCCCGTCATCGCCCGCCGGCGGACGCGTTCCGGGACGCATCCGGCACCGGCGGAGCTGAGGGCAAAGCTGCGCCACCGGTTGGAACGGGCCACACCTCGTCGGCAAACACGGCGCGGGGGCAACCGGCCATCCCCTCCTCCCATTGCCAAAGCTCATCTGGAGAACCCCGGGGAAGGGATTTGCTTCTCTCTCGGCTGCTAAAAGTGGGGGTTAAAGGTGGGGGGTGACACCCCCGAGGTGGCTGCAGATGCTGGGGGGGGGGGTCAGGGATGCACCAGCCCCGCTGGCCAAGGGAAGGGGGGAGCACCGAGTCCCCGCCGACGCCGGGTTTTGCGCGGTCGAAACGCTGCTTGAAGTCCTCGGAGCTCCGGGATTCGCCCCGTCTTGCACCTTCCGGAGAACCACCCCGTGACCCCGCTGGCGAGGTTTCGGGGCGGGGGGGGGGAAAGTGGGAAGAACGGTGCTCGGGATGCCCCAACAGCTAGCACACGCGCTGCCCACGAGGACGTAACCTTGAGCCCACGCGTCTCGCGGCACCGAACACCCCTCTCCAAAGCACCCCCAGCCCTGGCTGGGGACCGTTTGCCAACACCAGCACCGGTCCTTGCCCTGAGATTTTGTCCCAAAACGCAGCCTTTCTCCCCAGCAGCACCCCCCTGCCCCCGAAAGCGGACACAGCCCGGTCCCAGAGACCTTCTCCACAAGCTCCTTTTGCAGCCGCAGCTCTTTTACAAGCACCTTTCTCAAAGCAAACCAACCCCAAGCAGACTTTTAGATGTCCCTCTGCTCTCCTGGTCCACGCTGGATGCTCAGGGCTTCCCGAGCCATGTCCGCCATCCTTCTGTCTCCCATCCATCCATCCATCCATCCATGCATCCATCCATCCACCTCCCACCCTCCTCTATCCATTCATCCTCCTCCATCCATCCTTCATCCATCCGTCCATCTCCTACCCTCCTCCATCCATCCATCCTTCATCCATCCATCCGTCCATCTCCCACCCTCCTCCATCCATCCATCCTTCCTTCATCCATCCATCCCCCATCCATCCGCCCAGCTCCCATCCATCCATCCATCATCTGCCATCCTCCTCCATCCATCTCCCATCCATCCATCATCTGCCATCTTCCTCTGTCCATTCATCCAGCTCCCATCCACCCATCCATCCGTCCATCATCTGCCATCTTCCTCCATCCATCCATCCATCCATCCATCCATCCATCTCCCATCTGTCCATCATCTGCCATCTTCATCCATCCATCCATCCATCCATCCATCCATCCATCCATCCATCATCTGCCATCTTCCTCCATCTATCCTCCTCCATCCATCCATTCTGTTTCACCCATCCATTCTCCCTCCATCCATCCGTCCTCCCTCCATCCTTCTCCATCCATCCAACCATCCATCCACATGTGCAAGCTAGAGGTTCCATGCAAGAAGAGGAAGGTCCACCCAGGGAGGTTACTGCAGCCAGCAAAGTCTTGGTTGACAGGATGGAGCTGGCAAGGTCAACCCAGGTCCTTGGAGATGGCGAAATGGAAAATCAGGATGAGGCAAAAGTAAGGAAGGAGGGATAAGGACAGGGAAACGGTGCTTGGGTCACGTAGGGCGAGATTTAACTCAGGAGGATCTTGCGGAGCAGCCTTCAGGCTCTTCTTTGGGATGGGAGATGTCACGGCTGGCTGCAGGCCCAGCCCCAGCAAGGGGTTGGGAGGAGACGGCATGGACCCTCCCGCCCTTTCCACCAAGCCAACATCAACTCATCCGCACGAGGAACACGCTGTCCTGCCCGCCACGCGGCCGGGGCAAACATGTCCGACCAGGAGATCTGGTCCTACCTGGCAGCATCCGTCAGGAAAATGCCCCAAGGCTGGAAGAAACAAAAGGACGAGACGGGCTCCGTACGAGGTGGGCAGGTGGAAGATGGGGATTCCGTCTCTGGACACCCACCAAACCCTTGAGACGGGTGAGAAAATAAAGTCCTTGTGGGCGAGACGCCCTCCCAGCGTCCCCGTCCGTCTCAAACTGGTTTCAGTCTGGATTTGTAGGGAAGAGGAGGAAGCCGGCAGCATCACCAGCGTTTGCTTCGCTATGTGCCGACGACACCGGCTGAGGCAACGGCGGTCACAAACCCTTGCGGCCAGGCAGGTTTCTCCTCCACCCCGGGCGGGCATCGCCCCGACCTCCCCTGCACCCGCTTTCGCAAGACCTCGCCGTACGCCAAAACCTCCTGTCAGGATGGGGAAAGCGCCCGGCGGCTTCGGGAGCATCCTCGCTTGGGCAACTATCGGCCATGGGGGACAAAAAAAGGTGGTTCGTAGCCCAAAACCACATTTTTTCCCCAAATTCTGGTGAAATAAGTTGCTCCTACCTGCCTTAGGGAGAGAGGGTCCGCGCTCCATCCCCGTTCCAGTGTGTTGAGTCGGGATGAGAGCATCCCCCGGCAGCTCCCAGGCTGGCAGCGCCCCTAAATTAACCTGGGTGGCCTTAAATTAAGCAGTGGGAGGAAATAAAAGGGGTGAGGTTTAAGCCCCCCGATGATTTTGGGGTCTGAGGGGCTGTGCGCGGGGCTGGGGACCACGGCGGCAGGGACCACGGTGGCGGCGGCACGGCTGGGAGAGCCCCGTGGAGCCGAGCGCGGGCCCCCAAAGAGCCCTCGGATGTCACACTCCTCCCTTTCCTGCCGCAAAGCTCTTCCTCTCTCGCCCCGGGGAAACTCCTCCGCCTCAAACCGGGGCAAATTCAAAGAGAAACGGGTAAAGGTCGCACGGGACGCGCCGCTTCCGCGTGGCCCCGCAGAAGAAACGCCGCCGGCATGAGGGATGCAAAGCACCTCGGGATGTTTTCTCCGGCACAACATCGCAGCCAGTGCCAGGCTGAACCCACAGCCGTGGTTTTCAGCCCCTTCCGAACCCCCGGGATGCCTTTTATCCCTTCCAGCCTCCACCCTGCAAAGGGTCTTTCTGCTGTAAAGCCACGCGGCAGCCGGCAGCAGTGCCGATCCGGGGCTCGCTTATCCCACATCCTTTCCCGGCGCAAGAAAAACCCCGGGATTGCTCGGCTCACGGGCTGAGAAAATGCAGCGTGGTCCTTCACAGCCTTAAAAACGGGGCGAGAAAACGCAGCGTGGTCCTTCGTGGCCTTAAAAATGGCGCCAGAAAATGCAGCGTGGTCCTTCGCGGCCTTAAAAGCGGCGCCAGAAAATGCAGCGTGGTCTTTCGCAGCCTTAAAAACGGCGCCAGAAAACGCAGCGTGGTCCTTCGTGGCCTTAAAAACGGGGCCAGAAAATGCAGCGTGGTCCTTCGCAGACTTAAAAATGGGGCCAGAAAACGCAGCGTGGTCCTTCGTGGCCTTAAAAATGGCGCCAGAAAATGCAGCATGGTCCTTCGCAGCCTTAAAACGGGGGTGAGAAAATGCAGCGTGGTCCTTCGTGGCCTTAAAAATGGCGCCAGAAAACGCAGCGTGGTCCTTCGCAGCCTTAAAACCCACCCCTGCCTCCACGATGCCGACGAAGACGCCGCGAAGGGACGCGCTTGGTGACGAGCTCGGCGCCTCCCCAAGGTGGACCCGGAGCAGCCTGGCTGTGGGAAGCGGCCTCGGTGGAGCGCAGGGATTCGGGGGTGTCGGAGCATCCCATGGAGATGCCCGGGTTTCGTTTCCCGCGGATGAAATCAGCGCGCGGCTTCACACGGAGTCCCCCGCGCTGGTGTGGGCAGGAGTCCCACAGCTCCCCTCCCTGCTCCAGAGTCCCTTCCCGGCTTTCCTGGAGCCCCTTTAGGGACTGGAAGGGGCTGGAAGGTCTCCCCGGAGCCTTCTCTTCTCCAGGCTGAACCCCCCCAGCTCTCCCAGCCTGTCCCCACAGCAGAGGGGCTCCAGCCCTCCCAGCATCTCCGGGGCCTCCTCCGGCCCCGCTCCGACAGCTCCGTGTCCTTCTTGTGCCAAGGGCTCCAGAGCCGGGCGCAGTGCTCCCGCTGGGGTCCCACCAGAGCGGAGCAGAGGGGGAGAATCACCTCCCTGGATCTGCTGGCCACGCTGCTTTTGATGCAAGCCCAGGATCATGTCACGGAATGGTTTGGTGGCCGTGCCCCCAAAAAAGGGCTTTGCACGCCCACGTTTTGCAAGGAAATGCGCCAGGTTCTGCCCCCAAAAAAGAGCTTTGCGCCCTCAAAACTTGTAAGGAAACACACTGGGCTGTGCCCCCCCCCCCCCCAAGGGCTTTGAACGCCCACGTTTTGCAAGGAAAGGCACAAGATTCTGCCCCAAAAAAGGGCTTTGCACCCCCAAAAAGTTGCAAGGAGTTGGTTTGGGTGGGAAGGGACCTTAAAGCCCCCCCAGTGCCACCCCCTGCCCTGGGCAGGGACACCTCCCACCAGCCCAGGTTGCTCCAAGCCCCGTCCAACCTGGCCTTGAACCCCTCCAGGGATGGGGCAGCCACAGCTTCTCTGGGCAACCTGGGCCGGGGGGGGGTCGCCCGCGGGGGGGGCACACGACACACACGGGACGGGACCCGTTTTGGGTTTTCCCGACGGGATGTAAAACCAAACCCGTTCCCACCAAAGCCACCGACCGTTGCGACCCCCGGTTGGGCGGGGGGGCCGCAGGACATCGCTGCGCTGACACCCCCGGAGCGGCAGCACACCCCCACCCCCACACCCCACCCCACGGCGCCTCCTTCCGCAAAGCCCACGGGCAAAATAGGGTAAAACGGGGCAAAATAGGGCAAAGCTGCCCTCCCCGCGCCCTGTAAAACGCAACCGCAGGATGCGCAAAGTCCAATGCCGGCCCCCCCCCGTGGGGACACGCACGGTGCCACACACCCCCCCCCACCGCGGGCCGTGCGTGATGCAACCGTGGGGACACGCACAATTTAAACCCCCAGGGGCCACGCACAGTACAATCCCCCCCCCCCCCTCCCCGTCGCGGGTCGTTCAGTGGAAACAATGGGGCCACGCATGACACAACCCCCGGGGGCAAAACGCAACCCCCCCACGGGGACACGCACGATGTGACCCCGCCACGGGGACACGCACGATGTCAACCCCCGGGGGTCACGCAAAATGCAACACCCCCCCCCCCCCCCCCCCCCCATGGGGAGCCACACACGACGCGACCCCCCCTCCGTGGGCCATACACGATGCAACCCCCGGGGGCCACACATAGTGTGAACCCCCCCCCACACACACACCACGGGAGCCACGCACGATGCAAACCCCCCCCCCCCGCCCCCGCAGGGGTCGTGCACGATGCAAGCGTGGGGCCACACATGACACAACCCCCGGGGGCCCACGGACGATGCGACCCCCCCCCAACCCCCGTGGGGCAGGCAGGATGCAAGCGTGGGGCCACGCAAGGTACAACCCTTGGGGGGGGCCACGCATAGTGCGACACCCCCCCCACCCAGGGGGCCACGCACGCCACAACTCCCGGGGGACACGCAAAATGCGACACCACCACCCCCCCACCCCCCCCCGCCGTGGGTCGCGCACGATGCAACCACAACCATGGGGCCACGCACGATGTGACACCCCCCCCCGCCCCCCCCACCCCGCCTCAGGGTCGTGCACGATGCAACCGTGGGACCAACTCATAATGCGACCCCCCCCAGGGCCCACGCACGATGCAAACCCACCCCCCCCCCCCACCCCGGGGGCCACGCAAAACGCGACCGTGGGGCCACGCACGCAGCCGCCCGACAGGAGACGGGGAGGGGGGGGCGGGCAGGGTGGGGGCCGTGTCCCCAAACCCCCCCCCGTCTCCTCCCTCAACGCGCCCCCCCGCCCCCGCGGGCCCCCTGACCTGAGCTCATGGCGAGCGGCCACGCGTGGGCCGCAGCCCCGCGCGCGCTGCCGGCGGGCCGGCGGAAGGGCGCCGCGCGGGGGATGCTGGGACTTGTAGTCCTTTAACACCGCCCCCCCCCAAGCAAGGACACAGGGAGGGGGCCAACAACAAAACGACCGGGGTTCTGCCCCAAAAAAGGGCTTTGCACCCCCAAAACTTGCAAGGAAACACGCCAGGTTCTGCCCCCCAAAAAAGGCTTTGCCCCCCCAAAACTTGTAAGGAAACATAGGGGGCTCTGACCCCCCCCCCCCCCAAAGTCTTTGCACCCTCAAAAACTGTCAGGAAACACAAGGGGCTCTGCCCCAAAAAAGGGCTTTGAACCCCTGCAATCTGTAAAGAAATGCACCTCATTCTGACCCCAAAAAAGGAGCTTTGTACCCCCAAAACTTGTAAAGAAACGCACTGGGCTGTGCCCCCCCCAAAGGGCTTTGCACCCCCACATCTTGCAAGGAAACGCACGGGGTTCTGCCCCCAAAAAAGGGCTTTGCAGGCCCACGTTTTGCAAGGAAATGCGCCAGGTTCTGCCCCAAAAAAGGGCTTTGCACCCCTCAAAACTTGTAAGGAAACACACTGGGCTGTGCCCCCCCCCCCCCCCCAAAAAAAAAGGGCTTTGAACCCCCACATCTTGCAAGGCAAGGCACAAGATTCTGCCCTAAAAAAGGGCTTTGTACCCCCAAAACTTGTAAAGAAACGCACTGGGCTGTGCCCCCCCAAAGGGCTTTGCACCCCCACATCTTGCAAGGAAACGCACGGGGTTCTGCCCCCAAAAAAGGGCTTTGCACCCCCAAAAACTGTAAGGAAACGCAGGGGGCCCTGCCCCCAAAAAAGGGCTTTGCACCCCCAAAACTTGCAAGGAAAAGCACCAGGCTGTGCCCCCCAAAAGGGCTTTGCACCCCCACATTTCGCAAGGAAACGCAGGGGGTTCTGCCCCCCCCAAAGGAGCTCTTTGCCCTCATGGCAGGGGGGTGGGGGACACAGCACCCACACTCCTGCTGCAGCGGGGCTCCCCCCCCTGGGGAAGTCGCAGTGTGGGGGATGTTGAGGCCAATAACGAGGCGCAGACCCCAAAAAACACCCGGCGCAGACCCCTCCGGCCACCCCTGGGCTTTTGGGTGCCCCAGTCGCTGCCAAACCGCTGCCCACCACCCCCGCGGCCAAAAAAAAAAAAAAAAAAAAAAAAAAAAAAAATATCACTTCCCCCCCCATACGCATCCTCACACACGGGAGTTTGGGTTCCTTTCCCAGGCAGGGACATAAAAGTCCGTGTTTTCTTTGGATGCGCCTCAGGCAGAGCCTCGCACTTCCTCCCCCAAATCAAAGGTGAAGCGGATTTTGGGAATCAGAACAGAAAAACCTCAACCAGCGTTTCCATCCAACCCAGCAACAAGGCAAAAACCAGTTCGTTTGTGCTCAAAAACCCCCCACGCCAACTAAAGAGAAGGGAATAGCGGGAGACGAGGCGGGTCGCAAAGCTCTCCTCATCCCAGCTGTGGATGGGAATCCCTTGGATTTAAGCGGGGAGGTGAGATTACGGAGCACGAGGATGCAATAGATACAGAAATATCGCTATCACAGGACTGAAAATGCATCCCCGCTCCCTAACATCAACAGCGAGGTCTTCCCTATCCATTCCCCTTCCCTTCCCGGGACGGACGCTCACCCGTCCTCAGCCACAGCTCACTCGACGCACCGAAAATAGGGGCAGTAACAGCCCAACGCACGTGGATTTTCAGGGTAAAATCCCCGACCTACGGCAGCCTGTCCTACATCAGCTCTGGGGAACGAAGCCGTTAGCTCCAGGAAAAGAAAGCAACGTTTCTGCGAGTGAAAATTAAGACGGCAACGTCCGCTTGGCTTCTCGAGACAGCCACAAGGCTCCCTTACTGCAGGAGAGAGAAATAAATGGGGAAAAAAACCAAAAAACAGTGTCATTTTCGGGGCAAGTCTTTCCTGAGCCGTACGTGGCTTTTTATACCACCTCAATCTTCATTCGCCGCCCACTGGCAGCACCCTGGCTGCCACACCAGGTCTCGGAAGCAGCGTCACGGTATTTCTAGAAGTTTTTACTACATCTAGACAAAGAAATAAAAAAAAAAAAAATAAATCTATCACTCAGCAAAACAGAAAGCGCTTCCTTTCTCTCTGGCCCCCTGAAGCTGCCAGAAAGCAACAACCTCCATCACAAGCTCGAGAAATCTGGAGCTAAAAACCACTCGTGCCAAAGCAAGAGACGGATTGAACCCTGGTTCTGACCAATCTCTTCTACTTTAGGACCCGAAATAAGAATGAGCAGCCCAGCAGCAGCAAGACATCCCTCTCCGGGTGGCGCCGCCACCGGTATTTTGCCACACGCCAGCGCCCTGTGAGCTCCGGGTCCTCACCGAGGAGCCCAGGGGATTTCGGAACAGGGCGAGATTCTTCCAACATTCCCCTTTCCCAGCCGCTTCCATCTGTTTTCTCGCCAATGGCCACGGGGCTCATTGCTCGCAGGTCTCTTCCCACGCACGCATTCGCTTCACAGATGTGGGATCAAGGTCCCTACGGGAATTTTCTGTCTCCCTTCATCTCCCCTCGCTTTCAAATCCTCCATCCCACCGCAGAGTCGCCGAGGTGACCCCAGCTGCTCCCACACTCAAAACCCCAAAGGTCTGGGCTCCTACGACAGCAGCGGAGGCATCAATTCAATATTGTTAATAAATAACAACTCTTATTTGTTCTTTACAGTATTTATTGTACGTGCAAACCTGTGGGAGAAACACCAAACTCCCCGCTGGAACCTTCTCTTCCTAAATCAGGTAGAAATTACTTTCAGGTAAAGCATGTTGGTGTGTTACACTTCCAGTTAGGGAACAGCGTTACGCAGCGGTCGCCTTCTGTTTGTAGGTTGCCATCATCTTTTTGATCTCGGCAATTGCTTTGCCGGGGTTCAAACCCTAAAAAAGAAGAAGTTTTAGTTAGCTTTTCGGGAAATCAGCACGTTAAGAGCGTCCACCCCGCGTCGCCCCCATGAAAGTCACAGCGAACTCACAAATACGCTGCTACTTGTAAAAATAGCTGGCAAAGGAGACCCTTTTTTTTCCTAAAAGCTGGAGTCCAGCCTAATATTTCAAACGAGGAGGTTACGGGATACCGAGGGCCAGCTCTCAACAGCATTACGGTGCAATATATGCTCTAATAACCCTCGCTTAAGGTGGTGCTGACGCAGGTTTGCTGCGTTCCGGCCTCAATTTACAAGGGAAGAGCGAGGCAGGCCGGAGAAAAGCCACAGCGCTGGGAGCTCACCTCCTCTACCTGGGGGCCAAACCAGCAGCACCTCCCAGTGCTGGAAGAAAAACGCTCATTTGACTCTGCAGGACTGGTTTTAATCGGCAACGCGAGGATCAAAGAGAAGAACAAGCGGCTGAGGGATAGGAACTGTTAATAAAGCTCAAGCAGGACTGAATTCAACACTTTTATGGGTGTTAGGAGATGATTTCTGGAGGCAGGAAACTGCTCGACGAAAGCTTGATAGTGACAGTACAAGAGATATGGGGTTTGGTGGTTTTTTGGGTTTTTTTTTTTCCTCCTTGCCTGAAATTAAAAAAAAAAAAAGCTGCGTATTGGAGGACACCAAGTCACAAGATGGAAGTGCTCCTCGCACAAAAGCCAGCTAAGCTTTCCAAAGGTTTTTCTACACTACGGGCACATGTCACGTTGCCAAGGCCCTTAATCTTGCAGCACGGCTAGCAAACCAAGCATGCCTAATCTCCAAACGAGAGGTGGGGGGTTGGGGGGGGAACACGACTGCCCTGCTGCACGGTTGTGATCACAGCCGCAGCACGGCGGGACGGAGGAGAACGTGCAGGAAATGACCCCGGCGCGCAGCTCACCGCGCGGCCTTTCAGGGCCGACGGAGACGACAGCCGGGATCAGAGCACGTGAGCGGAAACGCGTTGTTAACCATCAAGGTGTCGCAAATCCGACAGACCGAGCCTCAGCGTGCCACTTCCCCGCACGACGCGCATTCCTGCGCGCGGCCAGCTCTGCAAGTTCAACCCTCACCTCCAGCTGAACCGCGGCTGACACCAGATCACGAGCCAGCTCCCTATACAAAGGCGGAATTATCTGTAGCCAGTGAATCACTTTAGTAAAATAAAACCACAAAAATGCAGCATGCGGCGCTCCTGACCGACATCCGTCAACCCCAGATCTCTAGGATCTCATTTTTCCCCCGCAATCTGCGACCCACTCAAACGTTTGCCTTCACATTGCTTTACAGCTCAAGAATTACTCCCCCCCCCCAGGTGCAAGCAAAGGCTGGCCCGAAAACAGCCCAGCTGGCAGGAAAGCAAAACCTGATAATCCGCCCAACAACAGGCAAAAGGGCATTGCAAGATGAGGAAGAAACATGTTTCAATTTGGGAAAAGCTTGCTCGGTTCTCCGAAGAAATGCCAGAGAGACCAGACCATCTGGAAAATGCCCTGAGAGGAGGAGGTCAGCATAAAACACATCCTCCAAAAAAGAAAAAAAAAAAACAACTTGCCGTAGTTTTCTCCGTTACAAAAGCGGCACGATACATCAGGGATAGGTGCTACCGTCGGGAGCTTAAGGTTGCGCGGTGCGGGGGTTAAGCGCATTATTCACGAGGCTCAGGCTGCTGATCGGACGACGCGGGACAAACTTCCCCTGCACCGTTTCTGGCAGCGTCCCTTGCACGACCAGCGCCCTACTGTCACGTTCCTAAATCTTGGAACCTGACAGGCTCTCAAAGTCCCAGCCTTGCTCACGAGGAAGAGATGTTCCCGCGATGCGCGATACCGGGCTTTGCCACGTCCTCTCGTACGGTCACTATCACAAGCGCGACTGCTGGTAGCTCACCGTGTTTCAAAAAGCTGAACAAGCCAAGGCGAGCTCGAGGAAAACAAAAGCCTAAGCGGGTATTTTCCTCTCGGTTTCAAACAGGGTGCTTGGAAACAAGCCAGCAACCCCAGAAGGGACAAACAGAGGACACACACGTACCTTCGGGCAAGTCCTCGTGCAGTTCATGATAGTGTGACAACGGTAGAGAGAAAACGGGTCTTGAAGCTGCGCCAGGCGTTCCTCTGTGTAGTCATCTCTGGAGTCAATCATCCAGCGATAGGCCTGCAAGTCAGTGGCATTTGACGCCCCAAACGCTTCTTCGAGGTGGTGTAATCAGGGTGAGATTTTCAAAGCAACACCTAACTCAAGAATTTTGGTCCAGGATCTGGACTGCCTAATACCATCCCACCCGCGCTCGCCAACCGCTTGTAGCTGGGGGACTCCCTCAGGATCGCACGCGACAAATGGGATCCGGCCTTACCTGCATCAGGACCGCAGGACCCAAGTACTTGTCCCCGTTCCACCAGTAACTGGGACAGCTGGTGCTGCAGCAGGCGCAGAGGATGCACTCGTAGAGTCCGTCCTGCATGGGGGTGGGAGACCACAGTCAAACCACTCCAGAAACCCGTGACGAAGCCTTTTTTCGAAAAGGGGATTTACACGAGCACGTGCCTCCATCACCACCTTCCCCTCTAGTGACTTGCCGCAACAGAGCGGCTCCGAAAACTTTACACTGAAGTAGTGCTGCCAGAAGAAAGCAATTCCTACACACCCGTCCTCTGAAACAAGACACTTGCAATCCACCCAACTCCATCACTACAATAAACTAGGTTTTTTTGGTGAAAAACGGGAGGAAAAAAGCATTAAACTAAAGAAAAATGTGGAAATTGCTTGATGTTGCCGCCTTCTTTCCTCCCAGTCTGTCCCAGTAAGTAGGAAAGGAGGAGATATGTAACCAATTAACAATTCAAGGCCGTGCTACAGAAGAGAAGAAAGAGCAAAGTCTGTCCGACGGTCTAGGGGAGAAGCCCGCAGAGTTTCAAGCACCTGCAGCATGGGAACGCTGTGAAATCTTTGGCCGTTTCACCCTTTAGAGAGATGAAGGTGTTTTTATTTCAGGCGCTGAAGAAAAGAAAGGTAGACCCACACAGAAGTGAGACTGGGCAGAAGACAGGGGAGCAGAGGGTCTCCCAAGCCTCCTAAGTAGCCCAGTCAACCCCCCAGGCTGAGAGACAGCGTCCAGTCTGGCTTAATTTATGTATTTGGAAGTTCTTTTGGGACAAAGGTCTCATTAAATTTAGTTTAGAAAGATACCCGGTGCCAGAACTCCTGGGAGCTTGTAACAAGTCTACTGCGTTAGTCTTTTGGAAAGACTTGCCAAAGCTGGGTAAGTCAGAGTTACCTTCTCGCTCTGAATTTGACTTTTTTTCTAATTGTAACACTTCTAACGACTGACCGCTTAAAGAAATAGGCGGGAGTTTTTCAGCTGACGCTGCATTCAAGTCTCTCCTGCACTCTGGCCGTTCTCAAAGCCAGGAAAACTTCAACAATGAGATAAAAAGCAAATTTACTAGTTGTGGGAAAGATTCAGGCATCTCTTGCAGTCGCTTCTAGGTTTGCTCATTTCTACTCGAACGAGAAAGTGAGTTCAAGGATGCCACTGTATGAAACCCATGTGAAGGGAGAGTCCCTTTAGTCCTTGCACATGGATCAGATAACATTAGGAAGCTGTGCAGGAGAACGAACTGTGGCCCTTGGCCAGGGATTCTTTCAGGCTAAAATCCTGCTGGTTTTAAGGTGTCACAGCGCCAGTCGCACGGAGCTGCCGACACCTCGGGCTCGTCTGTTCATCGGCATTTAACTTCACAGCAAACACACATAATGGAAAGCTTTCAAAGATCACTGCAGAGGATGAGGCTGCAGCTCACAGGTTTTCACTGAATCCCCTCGGAACACCCTTCCTCTTTGCTCTTCATGTTCACCTCTCTCTCACCGCTTGCCCAAATCCAGGCTGCCTGCCCACTTTGTGCCCAACTCGGTGACGGCACGGCAGCAATCATTCACAGCCGAGCACTGACAGGCTGAGCTTTGAACTGGGAAGTGAGTGATGGATCCACTGAGACAGGTCAGAGGCAAAAGAGAAACCGCTGATTTAATCGTACTTACTGCAGCAGCCAAGGAAATCCAGAAGGACTTACCTGCACTATAAACTTTAAAGAGCTATTATCTCCCAGCTGTTCAAATAGTTTCGCAGATAACCTTTAGTTTTACGCGGAAACTTCAGACCAATCCATTATATCCCCACAAAATCCCCTCAAAATAACACAGTGCTCGAGACAGAAATCCAAAGACTTGCACTAACACATCATGCTCGCGTCTCCACATCCAAAAGGGTTTCGCTTTTGCCACTAATTTTTAAGGCTGTAAAACTCGGCAAGCAGCGACACGAGAGTGTTGCTTAGCGTGCTGCAGCTAGGCGAGGCAGACAGCGCTGAGCCTGACACCCTGCGCGCTGGCATAAACTCCAGTGCCTTATCTCCGCTGGAACTTTACAAGCCTGCAGCCTTCACGATGTTTTTACAAACGCACCCGGTTTCGCAGCGCAGACAGCGAGATCAGAGGCCCCATCGCAACCGCGACTGCATTTCATTAGCATACGTTACCCCTAGCAATGCAGGCATGCCGTGACACTGCATTTCAGGGAGCAGATTCCACCCCACGTCGGGTTTTGCACCAGACAGCTTTGTCATTAAAGGAGCTAGAAGCTACCGCAGGTTAATGTTTAACCCTGGTCTTATCTGGAAGGGATTTCAATGGTAGAAAAGAAGCAGTAACCAGTTTCTGACGGTCTTCTATGGACTGCAGGTACTGCTCCTTGCCCTGTTTCGACTCATCCTTCTTCTTCAGGTAAGGCTCGATGGATTTGTACTGCGCATAGAAGTTACTCAAGTCCTAGGAGTCAAAAGGCAAAGAGGTCACGTTTAGTACGGTGAACTGATGCACGAGAGACTGAACAGCTGCTACCACTCCAAGAGAAGGCAGCATTTTGTACCTCAACCAGCCACATTCCTCCAAACAAGGACAGATTTAGTCACTGCTGTGAAGCTCAGACCCACCCAAGCCAGAAAACACCAGCAGGACACGTGAATTGTGAGACCTGATCTTCTCGGCACCTCTCAGTGTTATCCCTTCCAGCCCAACCTGAACCCCACGCTGCCTGGAACGGTGTCACCCTTGGTCACGAGCTGACAGATACTCACCGGAACAAGGTCCTTCACCACATACATGTGGGGGAGAGGGTAGATTTTAGTGATCTTGTTGAGATCGGGGTCAATTCTTTTGATACAGGCCAGCGTGTTCCCGCCAGCAATGTTCATAGCACAAGAGCCACAGATGCCTGTGTGGGAGAGAAAGAATAAAGCATTAGATATTTACCCTCTTATCCTACTTGAGGAAGATCCTCTTGGCCCCAAACATGCCCTCGGGTTGTCTTCGAGAAAGTCTGTACGTGACAAGGAAAACGCCAGAAGTTGCCATTGGGCCAAACACGTTGCTATTTAAATAAAGAACAAACACAGGAGTCACTTTCATTAAAGCCTAAACACATTCTCAGCGTTGGAACTTTCTTCCACAGGCAGAAAAAGCTTGGACACTTCATCCCTTTCGCATCATTCATTAGTTTGACATGCTACTTAGGGTGGGGAAAACAGTCAGCTTTGTTCCCAAGTTTGAAGCACAAGCTCGTATTGATGCCAAGCAACTAACGCTAAGATTATAACATGGGAACCAGTCGCATCGCCCATCAGCCCTGCAGTTACAGTCAAAAGCAGCCCTGAAGGTCAGGAACATAAAACGAAGTCTCTAAGACAGAAGCTTCTTTCTGTGCCTTTGCAGCAGGGTAGAGTGGTGCCATAAACGACATTCCTTAACTCCCGAAGGTGAGAGGACAGACACTCTCCAGAACAAACAGCATATAAATAGCTTAACAAATGGATTAAATGACACCGCTAATGATCTCCCAGTAATAAAAGGATCAGATGTAGCCCAGGAAAGGCCAAGGTTTACAAGAAAAACCAGCGCAGAACCGTCACAGATACTGCTCAGGTCAGGAGCTCGGGTATCCAATTCCGACTGGTGCTTAAGACATCACGTTAGAAAGAAGACAAATGTTGAAAGGGCAGAACTCGAATTTCAGAGGATTTGACACATATCAATTGATATGAGTCAGAGAAATGCCACCGCACCTCACACTGACGAGCCAGTCCGCCTCAGCGCCTGACGCACTGGCCTTCCCCTCGCTGCCAGACAAAAGGCTGGCACTTGAACAAGGTTATTCCTCCCACTCGAGAAATGGTTGCGAGCATTTTCCAGTCAACTGGAGAGGGAACCAGGACTGCAGACACAGGCCCACGAGCACGCAACAGGAACGCGTGATCAGGGTTTTTGGGTTTTTTTGGTCCCCCCCCGACCCCGCATGGTAAAAAAGGGTCAAGGTTGAACCAGCCCAGCTTGAAAATCTGTCTTCAGGTTCCCAAAGAAAAGTATTCAGGGCAATTCATTCCAGTTGCTTGGGAACAGTGTCGGCTATCTAAATATCAGACACTGAGAACAACCACGCTGCATGAAATTCCTCCATGCAGATTCTACAGGAAACGGCCGCATTAAAGCGTGCTTTTCATTTCGATCCAAGTCAAAACATCTTTAGGCATCAACTGCACCTGAAATTCTCCCTACTTGCAAACCCACCTAATTAAATCAAAAGTCATGCCATAAAGGCGTCCTCCCTTTCCGCATCTCCGCAACTATCATTTTAAGCTCAGCACTCCGACATTACCCACGAATTAGGATTTTTTTTTTTTTTTTTTTTTTTTTTTACGGGGAAAGTCAACTGGACAGGTAAGTTTTAATGCAGTTAAACAGACGTGCTCATCTGTACCTGTACGAGAACCAGCCCGTCGCTCTGCAATGTCACACCACCAGATGGCCTTTTCCTCGATCAATCATTTAGCTTAGTCAAAGAGCCAAAAAAAAGATTCCTGAAGCTATTCCTAGAAGTCATAAGTAGTCTTCCAGTTACACCCTTTCTTATTTCCGCAGCAGCACTAGATAAAGCAGCCCCTACAATTCGTTCCCATTCATGTCTGCCCCCTCAATTTTGCTGTTGTAATCTCTCTTGCTGGATTTCCCTACGCTGCCTGTCACTGGAGGGCAGCAAGATGAGCAAGATTAGGACAGAAACAGGAAGGACTGGGGCTGTTTAAGCATACTGCTCATAGCTCAATGTTGCGCGATTACGCCCTGTGAATACGAGCTTTAACTTTACTACTTGATTTATTGAGGTATTTCACAGGCAGCAGCTGGAAGGGGAGAGTGGTACGTTGCCGTCTACCCTGACGTTTTCTCGTGGTTACACGTACACTGTCAGCAACAGTCTTCAAGGACAATCTTCACTTTAGCAGGCTGGAAAATCCTTCTTACCTTCCCTGCATGATCTGCGGAAGGTCAGAGTGGAGTCCAGCTCATTTTTGATCTTGATCAGAGCATCAAGCACCATAGGCCCACATCTAGAACAGAAAACAAAGCTGGTGAACCTGTATAACTCACCCCCAGCCCCAGTGCTTGATCTCTGGCACCCCAATTGAGCAGCACCTAAAATGACTTTGATCAATTACAATTAAAAATACACTTTTTTTTGGCCAATCCCAGGCAAGAAGATAGAGATCTCTTGCAGCACCATAATCCATTCGCCTCAGCACACCCCAGGGTCAGGGTGGGAGAGCAGCTCTTTTATTTTGCTGATACCCTGAAGATTTGGCTCAGCTGGAGAGCGTTCAGCACGCACAGCTGAAAACAGAGCACCTTGCTACTGGTTCTCTCCTCTTGGGTCAGGTTTTAACAAGTCTGCCCATCCTCGTTAGTCACAAGAGGCAGTGCTGCACACAAAAACCAAACAGTCTCGGGCAACTTATGTAATTTTATATATAGCAGACAAGGCAACACCCAGAAATGATTAACTGGTGTAAGTCGCACAAAAGTGTGAGTTCTCCTTCATGCCCTTCTTAAGTAGGGAGCTGCGTGGTTTCGTATCTGAAGCTTTCAGAAAGGGCTCGAGGTGAATTCCTCTGGCAAGAGCACAGCAGCAACTAGAGCTGAGGGAAATCAAGACGCTCGTGCCCACGTGAAGGTTTCTGCACACAGAGAAGACTGCACCCCTCCAAAGTACGGAGAAGTAAGAGCTTTCTTGGTGATGGCAACACCAAAGCACACAGGTGGTTACTAGGAGTAACTAAGCGTTAAGAAAACTATGAGAAGAGTCAAGAAAACAGCCTTCTCTTGGGTCTGCGATTGTGAGCTACACGTAAACGTTTCCTTTTGGTACATGCCCCCAAATTCACCATATAACTAAAGCTTATTAAAGCCACAAACACATTCAAGTATTCAACACAACTCAGGGACACAGGTAAAACCTCACAGAAGTTACAAAACAGCTGTTGAGACACTGGCATTCAGGATAGTTTCATTTGCCACACTTAGCACTGACAGGTGAAGGAGGGGAAAATAAGCACAGTAAGATCTGCTTTATCAGGAAATAAAGCTGATCTCGCCTGTGCTGAGGACAAGGTGCTCTGTAACACAGCTGAGGCACCACCTTCCTGAGGCATTCCAACAAGGTTTTAACAGTCCCTGAAGCTTAATGAGTCTGCTAACACCTTTAGCTGTCAGCTCAAGTGCTCCTCAACCACGTTCTGTTATCACTCGTCAGATAACCTCTGTGCACACGCAGCCCCAGCACACCTGCCTGGCAGCAAAGCTTCTCCCTAATGGGCCCTACTCACTTATTCAAATCCACTTCGTATGTCTGCATGCGGGGCTTGTCCCCAGGCTTATCGGGATCCCATCTGTAGATGGCAAACTTCTTGAGACGGGGCGCTGCCGCAGCTGCTGTCTGAGCTCCTCGACACATCTGTATTCAAACAACAGCAAAACAGCCCTTAGGTCCCTTCGGGCGGCTTTTAGTTGAGCAATAAAATGACTTGAGGCCATGTGTTCCGGGTGAGAGCTGCAGGACCCATCGCTGCTTCATATTTGGGCATTTGTACAGTTTTTGGAAAATCCTCCCAAGGATTTGTTGGAGCAGTACACCTGGGCCCAGGCAACCACCTCTGTCCTGGGGCTCCTCCCTCCACGAGGCAGAGGAGATAATCCCCGAACTGAAAAGGCAACCCACAGGTGCTCCTGCGGTGCCTGAGGACACTCTTTCCTTCACAGCCCTGAAAACTCTCCCTGCCCTCAGAAGCTGGGCCACATCTTTACCCAGCTCCAGATCAACCAACCATTTCTCCCAGTATTCCCCCAGGAGCTTCTACCCCTCCCAGGCCACCTGACCCCCTACTCACCTCTCTCCAAATTGTCCCACATCCCTATTCCTCCTGTTCCCACATCTCTTCCCAACCCCTTTCTGGATCTCCTGCACCCCCCAGCCTCCTATCAATCTCTACCTTCTCCTAAACACATCCCAGACCCCTTCCTGCTCCTTTTTGCCCCCAGACCCTCCCCAGCATCCCCCTCACGCATCCTCTTGCCCCCCAAAACTCATCTCCCCTTCTCTTACCCACTCTGAACCTTCTTTCCATCCTGTACTGCACTCTGGACCCCCTCCTGCCCCCAAGCCTCTCTGCACCCCTTCCAGCTCCCTCCCAGGCCCCTCTGCACCCCCTCTCCTGCCCCACAGCTCCCCCTCAGCCCCCTCTGCACCCCCTCCCCTGCCCCCCAGCTCCCTCCCAGGCCCCTCTGCACCCCCTCTCCTGCCCCCCAGCTCCCTCCCAGGCCCCTCTGCACCCCCTCCCCTGCCCCCCAGCTCCCTCCCAGGCCCCTCTGCACCCCCTCCTACCCTCCAGTTCCCTCCCAGACCCCTCTGCACCACCCCGCCACTCCCCAACTCCCTCCCAGGCCCCACTATCCCCCCTCCTGCCCCCCAGCTCCCGCCCAGGCCCCTCTGCACCTCCTCCCCCGCCCCCCAGCTCCCTCCCAGGCCCCTCTGTCCCCCCTCCTGCCCCTGAACTCCTTCCCAGGCCCCTCTGCACCCCTCTCCTCCTCCCCAGCTCCCTCCCAGAACCCTCTGCCTCCCTCCCTGCCCCCCAGCTCCCTCCCAGACCCCTCTTTCCCCCCTCCTGCCCTCCCAGCTCCCTCCCAGGGCCCTTTGCAGACCGCTCTTGCTCCCCTGCTCCCTCTGTTCGCGCCCACCCCAAACCCCACACAGCCCCTCCCACCCACCAGGCCCCCGCTATCTCAGCCCACCTCACCCCCCATCTCCCCACGAAGGCCTCAGCCCCTCGCACCACGCCTCCCCCGAGGGTCCCCCCCACCCGGCTGCCGGGCGCAGGGCGACCCCAGGCCCCTCACCGGCCGCGGGCAGGCCCGCAGGAGCCGGGCGGGGACGCCGCGCCTCAAGGAGACTCCCACCACGGCCGCCGCCATCTTGGCGTTGCGCAGTTCCGACCCCGCTCCCGCCCCGGAAGCGGAAGGAGCCCCCGCAAGGCCAGGGAAGGGAAGGCGGGGCGGGGCTCTTCCGCAGCCATCTTGGATGTGGCGGCGGCCTGAGGGGAGGCGCCATCTTGAGTGTGGCGCGTCCTGCGGCACAAGGCGGGATGGCGGGGCCAGGGCGCCTGGATCCCCCTTTTTTGGGGTGGAGGGAGACCAGTGCGGGCCCCCCCTTTAATTCCCAGCCGAATTCTTTCTGCAGGGAAGATGCCCAGGCCCTCCTGCCTGCCCCAACACCAGGCAGAGCTAAATGGTGGGTGCTGAGGGCTGACATGGCACGTGTCCCCCCACCTCACCCTCCCTGAGTGCTTCCCACCTTTTCTCTCGCGATTATCACCCCTTATTAATTGATTTCCCGCCTTGTTCCTCACAGCAAATTTATTAATGAACTGAATTGCAAGCAACACACACCGAAAAAGCCGCCGGGGGCGAGGGTGGAGGGGGAAGGAGGCCCCGCTATGGCGTTACGTGCCACCATTTGAAGGCGAAGGGCCGCCGCTGGACGTTGGTGCCGCAGCGGACCTCCCCGAGCCGGCCGTGGTAGGAGGCCACATCCTCGAGGAAGCGGCAGCGGAGGCCCAGCGGCTCCAGGAGGGAACGGATCTGCCGCTCCAGGCAGCATTCGCCCCCCACTACGGGGCCAAAGGGCTTGGGGATGCCCAGGTCCATGGCCAGGACGATCATGGTGACCTGTGGGATGACACAAGGGGAGCCCAGCGGTGTCGGGACTGATGAAGCTGAAGGAAAGCCGCTGGACACCCTCCTCCATCAGCCTCGCCCCACAATGGGGCATCGACACCACGTTTTGCAGCTGCCTTCCCCCAGGCCTCCAAATCCGGCATCGCTTTCCCTTCTTTTATCATTAAAAAGCACCCCACACCTTGCCATTTCACCGCTTTGGAGGGTTTTCGCCTCAAAACTGCGTGGTTTAACCCAACCACAAGCAATACAAAGCCACAAAGTGGTAGACCCGGATTTATCCGAGCCTGGTTGGAGATATTGTCTTTTCCTGGGCAGCTGTAAATATTGTGCTGTTTTGGGACGATTTTGGGGACTCATCCTGTCTGAATAAGCTGATTTTGGGGAGGACCTGAGGAACGGGGATCCCCCCCTCACCATGTTGGGGAAATACGGCACGGCTTTGCCCTGCTTGTCAAGCTTGAAGAGGGCCGGCAGGTCGATGATGTCCTCCTCCGTCAAGCCCAGCTCCTTCTTGAGGACGTCCCTGTTCCAGTCGACGCAGCGCTGGAGGGGGTGGAGAAGAGCAGGTCAAGAAGGGGGACACAGGTGGGCACAGTCCCCCAAAACCATCTCAGGCAGGAAGGGAACCAAAATGCAACACCTTCCCTTAAGATTTTGCACCACCCTGGGGCAGTTATTGCAGGAAATATCAATTATTGACAGAAATATCGGTTATTACCTGGACATACTGGTTCTGCTGCACCAGGATGTCGTTGGAAAGGACCTTGTTAATGGTGACCCGTTTCGTGTCCGCCCCCGAGTACCCTGCAAATGCAAAGCCCTGTCAAAATGAAGCGTCACTGGTAGGAGCCCAGCTTAAAACAGGGCACAGAGATGGGAAAAAAAAACCCCAAATCCCCATTTCCTGAGTTTGGGGTTAAGGCTGCCGGGAGTCCCAATTCTTAGTTTATTGGGAAACTGGGTGGGAGGAAAACCTTTCCCCATTGGAAAGAGCGTTGGAAAGGTCATATCACCCATCCTCCTGCCCACAGGAATTGTTAGCTCCTAAATTTCTCCACCCAGCTCCATAAAACCAGAGCTACCACCTCCACCCCTTGTTTGGGGACAGCCATGTCCCGGGCAGGTGGCAGTGACCCAGAGGGACCCGTGAAGGTATGGAGATCTTCCCCCCAACCCCATCGCGGATGGATGGTGTTGACAATTAAAGGGTGCCCAAACTGGCTGACAAAATATCATTGCTGCAGGGAGGCAAGGGCAAGTGAGAAAAAAATGGTGCTAATTTGGGGTGACACGAGGGCCCCTCGGTTGTCCCCACTCCGTGCTGGAACTCTGATGGCCTTTACAGAGATGCTCCATCCCACCAAGCAAGCATCCCCTCCGTGCAGAGGGCTTTATCCCTCCCGTCCCACTCGCTTTCCCAAAATAGGGCTTGAGGAGGCTGGGTATGGTGGGCAGGTATCCCGTTTGCCAGCCGTGAAGGACAACGGCATGGGAAAAGGTCCCCATGTCCCCCCGATACCCGCACGACAGTCAGGCGCTGCCGCCCTCGTGCCGGCTGCTCTGCAGGGTGGCTCCGGCTGTCTCAGCCGACATCAAAGCTCAGCCGAAGCTGCCCGCTGTCCCCTTGCCTTTGAACATGGTGGCTTCGCCCTGGCCTTCTTTCTGCTTCTCCCGAAAGAGCTTGTAGCATGCTGCGGGGCTGGCCATCAGCATCCGAAATCGCTGGGACAAGACAGGAGGGAAAGCAGTCACCAAAAGTGCCTTATCCAAAGCCCTGAGTGGCTTCTTTTTGCAAGGAACCTGAGCCCAAACTCTTAAAATGAGGCATTTTGGCTGTTATTTAGTGCCATTTTTTAATGGGGTGCTGAGGGGATATGCCTGAATGAGGTGTCGTGATTTATGCTGTTGGCAAATAGCCACCTAAGTGTCCCCGAGGGGTTAAACTGCTGCTGGGACAGGGAGGAAAACTGCAGGCTGGGCTGCACCTGGGTCCAATCCTGCCCATCCCAGGTGGGGTATATAAACCCCAGGCAGGGTGTTTGCTGGAGGGTTGGGAGAGCTGAGGTGGTGAGTGGGGTTGTTGTTGATTTTGGTTTGTGCTGGGGTTTTTTTTTTGGTGGTTTTATGTTTGTTTGTTTGTTTCTAGGTTGATGTTGCAATGCAGGGGACTTTTGAATTTGTAGGGTCTCAGCCCAAATCACGACAGTCCTGACTTGCTTCCCACAGTCAGAAATGGTCTGCTTGGTGGAGCGCTGGAGGCTGCTTGTCTTATGGTATCTCTTGCCAGGGCTTAGCACAGCCCTCGGGAGGGTAAAAGTGCTGTGGGGAGGGTTTGTGGGGTGTTGTGTGTACACAAATACTCCTCTTCTGAACCCTTCAGGTCAAGATGTGATTTCCCCAGGGGGAAAAATCTTGTGTCAGAAGCAGTAAAAACCATGCTAGAGGAAAGAGCTGGCTTCTGAAAACATCTGGGACATGCTGAGCAGCTGTAAGCCCTGGCCAATCCACGTGAATCTTGAGGTTTAAATTTCTTAGACTACCTTTGCAAGCATCTCTTTTTCTTCTCTGTGTTGATCATGAGCTCAGCAAGTCCCTTTTTGTGTTCAGAGCCCTCATTTTGGGGACAGAGGTGAGAACCTGAGCAAATACTGGTTGGAACTGTCAAAAAAAAAAAAAATGAGCTTTGGGATTTTTCCCTAGAGGTGCCCCAATAGGATTAGCTGCTCAGGAGAGAAAGCATGGAGCGGGGTGGGGTTTTGGGGTACCTTCGTGTCGGAGGTGGGCACAAAAGTGACGAACTCATCGACGTGGCCCACGGACAGCCAGTCGGAGTAGAGCTCCACGGGAGCCTGCACTTGCTGGGCGTAGAGAAAGTCCCGCACCACTCTAGTCATTCTCCTTCCTGCGGATCTGGGGGCGAAATACCCCCGAGAGAGGGAATAAGGGGGATAAATATTTTTGCATTGATATGTCCGTACACCTAAATTGCGATCAAGGTGGGGGAAGGAAAGGAGGGTGCAAATGTAAAGGCAGAGATTGGGTGTATCCACTCCATAGGGTACCAGTTCTGCAGATGGTTAAGGAATGGCTAATTGAGGCCCTTAATGTAAGTTTTTTTTTTTATGATGTTTAGGGACAATTGTGGTTTCTTTGCTCCCAAACGCATGGGTTTCCCATCTCTTACGTGGGGAAGCTGCTGCCGATGAGAATACGTCCCAGGGGATATTCCTTCCCTGCCACGGTCACGGGTGGGCTGACCTCCAGGTTGCCGAAGGAGTCGAGGGTGGTAATGGCTTCGAAGAGGGGCTCTTGGCACACGTAGCCAAAGTCTGGGCCCTGGGGAAACAAAAACCGCTGTGGGCTTTGCCCTGAATCCCCCCTGCTTCCATGCTTTTGCTTTTATCCCTTCTGCTGGCCTCAGAGCTGCTCCCGTGGGTAAAAATATCAAGAGTGAAGCCTCCCCATGGGTGGCGAGAGGCTAAAGGAAAGGCAAGAGGATAAAGGTCTCTGGGTCATCTGGGCTCAGTAATAAATGGCAAGTGCCAGGGGTAGAGCTGGGGCGTTGAGCTGGGGAGAGATCTCCTCTGCTATCCCACAGCCAATGTTTAAATGTCTGCATTAAGCTAATTAGGTGCTGGGGTAGCCCTGAAGCTGAGTTTCTGGATGGCTCTTGTGGAGCTAGATGAACTTCAGCCCCTGAGGAGGATCCACCCCAGGCGTAAGAGCCACCCAAAGGGCTGTACTTCACTTAAATCCTATTTAAGCCCTGATTTTCAGGACTTAATATATCTGGGATTTAAGGTGTCGTGCATGCAGGGGTAATTAACCCTTGGTTGTGATGTGCCAGGGTCAAATGCCCAAAGGAGAGATTGCAATGCTAAAAACAGGGCAGAAATGGCAGTGGTGGGACAAAAATCCTGCCTTGAACCTGTCCTTGCTCTCCGGTTCAAGTCAACATGGGCTTGGAGCTCACGGCAGCCGCTGGGATGAGATCAGGTATCTCTTGGGTTTGCATTAAATCCCAATCGCTTATTAGTGTTGGGTTTCCTTGGGGGCAAACCAAATATACAGGTTGGTAAAAATGAGCAGGGAGACCTGAGGGTGCATGGCTTTGATCTCAAAAGTTGATATATTTATTTTTTTTTTTAAAAATTGAGGGTGTTTGGAGAAGCTGGGATAGAGAGAGGGCAGCAGGGCTGCCTTTAGCCGGGGTCCCCCATGCGTTTTTGGGGTGCATATCTGGAGGATGGCAGGGGGTCAGCTCCTTTCTCCGGGTGCTGCAGGAGGGACTGAGGACGAAACACCTGCTCTCAGCTTATTTCAGTTTAATAAACCACGGAGCCGGTACGGTTTCAACTGTCAAGGCGCTGGTTCATCCCAGGTTTGCGGGTCACATCCAAGTCCTATCAGTTCCAGATTGATTTTGAGGGGCTAATTCCCTCTCGTCTCCTTTTTCCCTGGCGTGGGGTCCCAGGGGCTTAGGGCTTGGCTGGGGCGAGAGGAGGACCCGTGCGTGTTGCATTTGGCTAAATATTCCTAGCTGGAAAATGAGATTGGAAAGATAGGAGTGGGGATTAGGGAAGGCTTCAAAGCAGAAATTGGAGTATAATGTATTAGCAGCTCCAAAGGCTGAAATTGCTTCTCTAAATATGAAGCAAAGCAATTCCTAAAGAGGGCAGATAGGAGCGGTTGCCCGGCTTATTTGCGAAGGAGCGGATCAGTGCGCTTTCCCATCCCGCCTGGTGAATCCGGGACTGCACGTACTCATTTCAGGCATGAGAAAAGATGTATTTCAAAGCTTTTGAAAGCGCTTAACCTTCCCCAAAGTGACATGCAGCAAAAAAAAAAAAAAGTGAGCTGCCAATACGCTGCCCTCTTCTCCCATTACTGCTGGAGAGATGAGCGGGGCTAAGGCTGCCCAGAGGGCCCAGCTGGGTTTATGGGGTTTATTGGTGGTTACCTGGGGATGTCCTGCCTTTTGGTGATATCTCAAAGGGATTGTTCAATCCATCTTTTTCCCTATGCTTGTCTTTGCTGGGCTCTCACAAAACGCTCTGGCCAGGGTCACTGCTCTCCCAGGCGGCTTTCTTTGCACGCCCTGTGTGTGGCTGTCGCTCTGCCTTGGCAGAGAAGCCCCACAGGGATGTTTTTGGCAGCTGGCTGCATCTTGCTTCCTTCTGAGCAAGTAAATTGACCCTCTCACACTTTCCTTTCCTCTCCTGCTCAGGAGCGGCTACATATTTGCAGGCATAGAAGAGGAAAGGAAAAACCAGCCCATTGCTCAGATATTCAGGGTGAAGAAATCCATTCCTCTCCTGGAGCTTGGCGGGAGCCTTTCGTTCCCAGAGGCGTGAGCTCCTCCTTGCCTCTCTCATCCAGCACCTTCTGGATAAAGGGTTTTCCAGATGGCTGGGATGTGGATTGGGCTCTGATCCTTGCTTTGAGGGGGGTGAGGCTGTTGGTGGCCTCCCAGCTGGAAGTGCATGGGGTAGCGTCTCCGTGCAGCTGCATGCAGAGCTGTTAAACTCTCATTTTTCAGGGAATGCATTCTAGGGCATCCAAGTAGCCAAGTGCAAGGAGGGTTTTAGGAGCAGTAAAATAGGGTAAGCATAAAATCCTTCAAGCTTCTCCTCAGGCAGTGCAAGTGACTGTCCTCCTCTTACCAGCAGCTCCTTGATGGGGAATCGCTCCAGCCCTCCATCTCGAGGCGAGTCCAGCACCACCGGGAAGCTTTTGTGGGGAGCGTGGGTGTAGCCAAACTCAATCTCTTCCTAAAGAAGGCAGGAAAACCCTCATGGGGCACATCAGCAGGGAGGGAAAGCTTTTCCCCCTCTCTGGTGTCCGCCTACCTGCATCCAGCGGTCCCCACGGTTGATGTAGCCGAAGCAAGCCCTCAGCTCACAGCCGGCCTTGTTCACCAGGTTTTTTATCTCCTTGATGAAGAGGTAGTTGTCCTTCATGCTGGGAAAGTGGATGGCAGGAGGGAAGGGGATGAAGGGCTGCTGGAGGATTGATATCCCCTGCAGGAGCTGCCGTTCCCTCTGCCCATCACCTCCCCAGCCTGTCTCAGTGGGGCTGATGCTGGTTTGGCTGGGAAGGGGTCATCCCTTGGCCTTTACCTGCAGACAAAGACGTTCACCGGTGCCAAAGTGTTGGGGGTCATGATCCATGGTGCTACCCTGAACATTACTGTGTCGGTGAAGATTGGCGTATGGGGGATACCCTGAGGGAGGCAAGCAGAAATTGGGGAATTTCCACACCCTGTTTACCACGATTTTCCCCAGATACCCTGCCCCTGAGGTCATCTTTGTGGTGAATTAGTGAGGACCGCTCGCCATTCAATCCCCTTCCCCTTCTCCATGCCCCTCAGGCTGTTGTGGCCTCCCATCTGCACCCCTTGCCTGGAGCCCCCAGACCTCAGCCAGGGTCTCCAGGAGGCTGACATGGATGGAGACCAGCCCAGGGAAAGTGTCATCGGGAAAGCGGAGCCCCTCGACGAAGAAGTCGAGCTCGGCGGCCCCACCGATGTACTGCACAGTGTGGTACAGCTTCCTCCGCCCCAGCACGTGGATGTAGCGCTGCCCGAAGAAGGGGTCTGCAAGGAGAGAAAGGGGAAAGTGGATAATTTCCAAAGTTTCAGCGATGGTTTCGAAGCCTATTTTGCTTGTGTGCAAGGAGGTACCGCAATCCCTCTGTGCTGGAGCTTCTCCACCTCCGTGGGTGGATACATCTTCACCTGGCAGCAGTACCTTAAAACAGGAGTTAAGGGCTTGCAGTTTTACAGTTGCGGACGAGAAGGGCGAGGAAAAATGTCTCAGCCTTTCCTTGGATGGAGCAGTCATTGGCAAGATGTTTTCATGGGGTTTCTGCCTTTGCAGCCCCTCTGACCACCAAACCCCCCACTGACAGACTGCCTCTGTATTGGAGAACAAAGCCAAGCTACTTCATGGCACGTTTCTGGGCTGGATGATGGCTTTTAGTCCCAGGGAATAAGTCTCTGTGCCCACATGTGGACATGAAGTATCTGGGTGTCAGGACACATGGCTCTCTTTTTTTTTTTTTTTTTTTTTTTTTTTTTGCTGGATGACCTTGGATAAATGGCTTTATGGCCCTGTGCCTCTGCTTGTTAATCACCAAAGTTTTCCAATTGACTAAGAAGAGAGAATATTCAACGCCGGAAAAATTTGGAGGAAGGAGGCTGAGAGCATGATTTGCTTCAGAAGTGCCATTTGAAGAGCGTGGAGAGGACAAGAGATGGAAAGGAAAAGAGTTTGCAGGGATCTCAAAAGCACCGCAAACAAGGAGGAGGAGGGGAGGAAGGACTTACTCTGCATGTGAAAGACCCCAACTTTGTCAGCGTCGGAGACAGGAATATAGAGAACAATTTCATACCCCCGGGGCAGGCGCTGTGGCCCTTCGGTCCTCAAGACCATCCGAGACATGTCCAGCAATTCTGGGGTGCAAAACAAAAAAGGAAATTGGGTGATGGGTGACCGCACCATGCAGCTCTGGCCAGCTTGCGTGCTCCCGCATGGGGTGTGCATCTCCCATGCCAAGAAATCTGCTCTTCCCTCGCTACCGGCCTTTGCAAGCTGGAAAAACAACCTGCGGTCCTGCTAGCAAAGCTTGTGGCTTGTGCTCTGGAACAAATGTCCTCTTTCTTCTTTTTTTTTTTTTTTTTCCTTTCCCTCAACAGCCCTGGCAGAGCTGATCCCTGGCCTCAAGAAGTCGATGGGCACTGACTCCGGGTTTAGTTTTCCAGGAACAGGCGGGTATTCCCAGCCGCTGGCTGCATGCCTTGCCCTGAGCTCCTTTCACCTGCATGAAGCATCCGTGTGCCGAGCCCTGCCGTCACTGGCACTTCTATTTTTCTGCCTGTGCTTCATGCCCCTGCTCGACCACAATTAGTTTGAGTGGCATTAAAAAAAAATAAATAAAATCCCCATGTGGGAAGCTTACTCAGCAGCTTGGTGGAGAGCAGCTCCTGGGCACTCGGTTCCCAAGCAAAATTTCATCTCCAAAAAGATTAAAGAGGGGGGAATAATGGAGTATTTTTGATTTAGATGATGTTTTGTGTTGTTTTGGTTTTTTTTTTTTGAAGCTGTGTTACCTTCTTTGCTGAATACCCTTTCGTCGTTGCAGTCTGATGCTGGAGTGAAGGGGCTCTCCTTGTCGCAGCTGACGAGCAGGATGGCCCCGTGTCCCTCGGGCCCCCAGGTCCAGCTTGCCTAAAACACCCCGCTGGGGCTTAGCAAGCTTAGGCTTTTGCAAGCCCGTGGGCTTTCTGTGCGGCGGAAGAGGCTGAATTACCTTGTTGGGGTTGTTGTTCTCCACCACGCCGTCCCGATCCGCATCGACGTCCAGAGAGATCCCTGGATGGGCAGACCAGGGTACGGCAAGGTTGAGTGTGTGTAAAAGTGCCCCCCCCCCCCCCCGCCAGACCAAACAAACCTGGGTTCATCTTTGCCCCTGACATCAAAACACCCCACTCCGAGGGACTGAAGGGCTGAAGAGGGATTTTTGCATTGCAGCAGTCTTCATACTCACCGATGCCAGTGAGGAAGACCCCGGCTTGGTTGATGGGCTGCCCTCCCTCTGCGTAAAAGCTGACAGTTACCTGCAAACCCCCAAATCCCTGGTTGGGGAAGGATTCTCTACCTCCATGGAGGTCCCACACCCCAGCACCCCACTTCTTACCTTGTTATCGTTGACTTCGGTGCTGGCCTGGCTCATGCTGAACCTCAGGACTGTCCCCTTGTCGAGTGGCCACCGTGTCGGGCTGCTGGCAGCTGACCCGTCCTCACTTCGGCCCTGGCATGCCACCTCTATGCTCACCCCCTCTGTGTGTTTCACGCCGAAGGCGACTGCCCCAGCTGGGGCCGACCTGCCGAAAACACGCCATCTTTTTAGAGGTTTGCACTGAAAACACCTGGTTCTCACTGCAATTAATTTCACTGCCCAAAACACAGCCAAGACTGGGCACGCTGGCGTCTCCACGCTCACCGCCGGCACCTTTCTGCCCTTTCCTCCCTCCCTGGGAGTGCTTTAAGTGTCTTGTTTTTTTTTTTTTTTAGGGCAGAACACACTATTTTAGCAAAATGAATCTATTTTGTAGCCACCGGTGCAGATTACAATCTGTAATAATCGCAGCCAAAACAATCCGTGCAGCTGGAAACGGACTCGGGTTTGCACTTCAATGGAGAAATCCGCGTTTGTTTTCCAACCAAGGCAAACCTGGTATTTAACAACTCATCGTAATGGTGTGGCAACCCCGCTGAGAGACTTTACCATGGGAAACTCTAATTTTCAGGGTGATTTTATCCAACCCCAAAGCAGCTGGTGTCGCACCGCTCCCAGTCTTGTGTGCCTTTGCTTTTCTCCAGCTCCTCCACGCATCCCCTTCCCCTCTCCTGGCTCCTTGTCCCTAATTTCCCTGTCTTTCCAGGATTATTATTTTTGGGCTGCTTGCAGCTCCCAAGGTACAGGCTCCCTTTGAGCATGCATGTTCCTGACACCCGAGAGCTTGCACCGTATCACCGTTACAGCATCATTTATTGGGTTTCTGGATGCCAACGGCCCCGCCAAACCCACACCGGGTAGATGAGGGGGAGAAGGAAATCTGAGCGCTCGTTTGCTGCTGCCCGGGCGTTTCTTAAACTGTTAAATTACATTTAATTATGCATGGAAAAACTGGTTTGGTTTCCTTGTTTCTGGGTTTTGGGAATCCCACCGGGAGGAGATTTGACCTGGAGAGAGATGCCAGATGAGTTTGTAACTGCGCTGCTTGGCTTGAATAGCGAGGGTGAGATTTGCAAAAGCAGCAAAGACCAGAATTAACCATGAAATGAGCTTTAAAACTTTTTCCTTTGGGGGAATAATTATCTTGCAATGCGTTACGTTGGTTTTAGGAGTGCAGGGCTGGTGTTGTGGGGACTTCCATGCTTTCCCAGGACACTGCTTGGTCACTAAATCTTGTTTTCCTCCCCTCTTCTAGCTGCATCCCCTCCTTTCCAGTCCATCCCCATGGCTCCTGCTTATCCCTGCGCTCTCCAGCAGCTTTCCAAGATGATGCCGGATCTGTTGACCGCAAATGGATCAAACCCGTCGCTGTTGTAGACCCAGGGTAAATACCGTGTCATGCAAACGTGGATGCTCAAAGCTTTCCTGGGATTCGCAAAGCCAGGGAGGATTTTGCCCACAATTTGCATTAAACCACAGTGTCAGGGCTGTGGGTTTTGGGGGAGTGGAAGGCAAAACGAGGAGGGGGGATTTGCAGGGAGGTAAAGGCGAGGAGAAAAGTGGAGGTGCAGAAACGGAGGGAGGAAAGGGAGCGTTGGGGAATCCCACTCACCCATAGACGTCGACAGAGATGCGGGTGCCCAGCACGCACAGGGCCTCGATGCGGTTCCCATGCTGCAGCCGGAGTGTGCGGTCCCCTGACATCTCCCTCCGCAGCAGCCCAGGCGCTCCAACGATGGGCACACGCACCCTTTCCCACCTGCTCCGGTTGGCACTGAGCCCCCCAGCAGCGCCCAGCCTCTTCTCCTTCCTCCCTGGCAAGCCTCCCCCCTCCTCCTCGACTGTCCCCGGAGCAAATCAATCGGCTTTTGGAGCTTGCAAAGTTTGGGATGGCAAATTTGCAGCCGCCACCCCGGTCTGAAAGGAGGGGGCGGTTGGATTGGACCCTCTAAAGCCCCAGGAAAATGATCTCAAAGGGGAGGGAAGGGATGGAGAGGGAGGGCAGCTGGCCTGAAGACCAGCTGGCTCCCAGCCCTGTGCAAGGAGCTCCCCCAGCTGTCCCCAACTCTTGTCTGTCCAGCATCTCCCTGACCCCAAACTGGGATGAGCAGCCCAACATGGAGGCGATTTTGCAGTGCTTTGGGTTTCGGCTGGTGTTTGCATCCATGGGGTATCCACTCTGCTCTCTAGGGCAAAGCACTGGCTGCTCTTGGGAGGAAGAAATACAATTTCCCAGCCCTCAGGCTAGAGCAGGACACTCCTTTCTTTTTTTAATTTTTTTTTAACCTTATTTTCAAAGAGAAATTGGGGAGCGAGTTGCCAATGAGGCGAAATCAGAGGCGGTTTTGCACGGTGAACCTGCCGCTTGCCACCCTGTGCCACAGCAGAGCACGTTGGGAGCAATTGCCGCCCACGCAGGCGTTTGCATTATTTATTACCGTCAAGGTAAATATTCATGTTAAAAACCAAACTTATGCCCCAGATTTTGGAAGCCACAAGCAATTAGTGGAGGAGCGGAAGCGTTCAGGTTGATGTTCCTTATTTGTATCCCTTTTGGGCTTTTATTTTTTTCTAGTGCTTTCTTCCCTCTGTGGCCAGGGCATAGGAAACAAGCTCAAATCCAGTTTTCCATCGGAAGCAGATCTTGTTTTATTTTGCTGTGACCTGAGCAAACGCGGCCGAGGGCTTTGCCTTGCTGAACAAACTTCTAGGAAGGAAAAAAAAAAAAAAGGCAGTTTTCTTGCTTTTCTGCACATGTAAAAATGAGGTTTGTGGTGAGGAGGGGATTTATTGAAGGCTGTAGATGTTCTCCTCTAAGAATATAAGAAAATGTAAATCACACTGCTCCTGGAATGTGTCTTTTGTAGAGTATCGTGGTCAGGGTGGCACTGCTGCTGGGCAAAACGTCATGGGGACTTGGGTTTAAATGACCCCTGTTTGAGACACTCTGACCTGGGAGCTGAGCTTTCTGGCAGCTGGAAAATGCTCCTTCTGCTGAGAGAGAAGCATCATGATTTATCTGTTTAAACCACCGGTAGTAAGAAATGCTGGTGAAAGAGGAATGAGAAAGAGAAATGATTTAAAAGGGGGGGGGGGACACACACAATGAAAAACCCAAAAAACCCCCAACTGCGTGTTGCTTGCATAAGTGGGCTCTGTTCTCATGCACCGCATGAGACTTATTTTCCCCTCTTTTTACCCCAATGCAGAGCCAGCAGCTGGCATTGAATGGGCTGGGGTGGCTTTACCTCCTTGCGCTTTCCTGGGACCTGTGGGCTGTGGAAATAGAAGTGTAAATGCACCAGTTCGGAAGAAAATGAGCCAAAAGCAGCTTCTCCTTTACTGCTTTCACTTCCCGATTCCTGCACCTGAGGATTTGGTATTTTGGTTGTCAGTAAGGAAAACATATGCTATTTAAATCCTCCTTTTCTCCAGAAAAAAAACGCCCCAACCCCAGAGCCTTCCCGTCTTACAGGAAGACCCCAAGGTCACTGCATCACTTGTGACTTTTGAAATCAGCAGGAGTATTTCTAGCTGGTTACAGGGTTTGTTTTATACATCTATATATAAATATAAATGTATTTCTATCCCCCATGGTCCAGCTGGCGTGATGGTGCTGGCATGGGTAAAAGCCAAGGGGTCTTTCCAAGCTTCTTGGGGGTCTTCCCAAGCCATGCAGGTTCTTTGTAAGCTTTTTGGGGTCTTTGCAAGCCTGGGGGGGGGGGGTGTGTCTTTGCAGAGCCCCTGCAGCAATGTTTGCAGTGAGGATAATATGAAATCCTTCCTGGGGAGGCTTTGGCAAAGCACCCACCCCTTGCAATGTCTGCATTTGGGGAGGAAGGAGAGGGACAATCACACCCAAGAGGCATCCAAGGCATCCTTCCCGTACCTGCTGCCGGCACTGGGGACAAGCGTGAGGACCTGTATGTCCCCATCGCACGAGGGGCAGGAAAAGCCTGCGTGAATCCCCGCGCCAGTTACTGAATAAACCTGGTTTTATGCTGCAAGAATGGGATTTTTCAGGGTGCGAAAGTGCTATTGGCGATGCAGGCTCTGCTCTGTGCTATCAGGTGGGAGATCAGACATGGTAAACCATCCCAGGACGGATATATAGATACGGATATACACACACACGTAGATGTCTGGAGGCTCGTGGTTTCGTGGCTATAGTCAATCTGGTCAGAGGAGTTCTCCGGTGTTTTTTTTAAAAATCAGATCTGCCAGATTAGGAGCTGCTCTGCATAAACTTCCCCGCCGCCGATGGATCTCTGCCTGCCCTAATTTCGAGGACCCGGGAACAGATCCCAGCGCTGGAGCTTGCAAACAACCGCGGCGAGCTGATTCCTGAGGGTTTTCACGTCCGTGTCGCCCAGCATCTCCTCCGCGAGGAGGACCGAGCCGGTGAGTGCAAGGGGGTTTTAAGCTCCATGGGTGCCCGGTGAGGGTTTTCGGGGTGGTTTTGCGGCTCCCTTCCTGCCAGGCACGTGCCTTATTGCAAAGAGTAGGAGGGAAATGTCCCCCCTCGCGGCGTCCTTTCAAGCTGACCTTTTGCGTTTAGGAGGTGCAAACAGGTGCCTGTCCCGATCGAGCCACGAGGCGCTGCCCATTCCTGCCCGTTCCTGCCTGCGCTGGCTTTATTTTGGAAGAGGCAGGCAGCTTCGAGGAGGCGAAACCAACCCACTGGTGAGGATGAAGGAGCTTGGGCGAAGCTGAGCCCACCCGTAGCTTTGTTGCTCTCCCAGTGAGGGAGATATTTATAGGGCAGCAAATTTCATGCAAAGCTGGAGGGGAGCGTGAGCACCGGGTGCGTGCACGGCTGCAGCCCCAGGGGGTAAAAGCAGTTTTATGGTGTGCTTGGCTCTTGGATTGCCAGGTATGAAGTCGCTCAGCAGGCAGACGCCTTTATTTTGGGAAGAAGGAAGGATGGAGGGGGATTTCTGGTGCTTTCTCACCCAGGAGAAGGCAGATGCTAAGCCAGCTCTGACGAGTCCTGACCTCAGGTGTTTTACCAGGATGGGGACCAACCTCTCATGGGTTTTACTGGCTTTCAAAGCATTTTTTACTGGTCCATACTCCTCCTGCTCTTCTTCCCTGGCTTCCAAGCAGGATGGGGAAGGCAGGTCCCCAGGAAGGGACTTGGTGGCCACCTGGGATGCTCCTGCTGTGCTGTTACAGCTATGCACCTAAAGAAAATAAACCCCCATGCAAACCGGAGCAGGACTTGATAACTGGTTTGATGCCTTGCCTTATTGCAAGTAATTAGGCTGACATGGCTCTTAAAAGTTCCTGCCTGCAATTACGTATGCAGAGTAATAAATAAGGTGTAATTATTGGCTCAGGGAGATTATCAAACTTTCCTTGACGGAGTGGTGGTGCAGGATGGGCAAGAAGAAACGCCCGAAGAGGGTCTGGGCCATTGGTGGTGTTCCTGGGGGAGCACTGAGGGGGTCAGGTATTGCTCCATCATGGCTAAAAACAGGCTGAAATTGGGAAAAAGATGAAGTGAGCCCCAAAAAACAAGGCTGACCAAGCTCACTCAATCTGATGGAGAGGCAGGATCCCATCCGTCATGTACCAGGGATCTTAATAGCAACTTCTCCAGACAAGGTGTTATTAGGAAGAAACACTCAGCTCTGTATGGACCAGATGACTTAAAATCATCATTCTCCCTGTGCATGGGCATGTCGGTGCTAATAGAAGGTGGAGGAGGAAGAAGAGGTGAGTGTAGGTACCACCCAACGAAGACGAGGTGTTTTAGGCTTGAGCGAGCATCCGCAGTGATTGTGGTGGCTCAAAATGTGCCGTGACTAAACTTGCCGAAGAAAAAACCCAAATCCAAAATGAAGATGAGGTTTCAGCACTGTGTCTCCATCCTTTCTGGATAGGTGTGATCCCGGGTGGATTTTGAGAAGCGTATGCTCTCAAACCCTCTGCTGAAGCCCTCGTGCTTGCTGGGAGCCCGAAACCACCATCCTCCACCTCCCTCCAGATTACAGACCGTACCAGCCTGACCCCGTGGGGATTAAGGTGTGTTCCCTGTCCGGCACAGGGTTCAAACCAGCCAAGCAGGATGCGATGCTAAAATCACAGCAGGCGGCAAACTCAGCACTGTGCCCAGTCCAAACCAGTGCGACCAGCAGCTGCGAGTGGGAAATCCAACTTGCAGCTCTCTTCGGTAGAGATGCTGCTGTGGCCAGACTCTTCCTGGGAGGATGCAATGAGCTCCTCGCCCCCGCCGCCAGCTCTGCTTCACCCCAGCTCACAGGGTTTTAACGGGGCGTGAAGCCTTGTGTTCCCTCATGACGGCTTGAGAACCAACAAAATTCACAAGTCTGTGAACATCAGGAGTTTGGCTCGTGCTGGGTTTTGGGAAACGGGATTTTATCTAAAATCTCAAGCAAGGCGAGGTCCTGGAGAGCCTGGAAGTGCCGCTAGCATTTCCCACTCGAGCATCCTGGCTGCCCCGGCAGGCTCCCACGATCTTATTAAAGCCGTGCTCGCATACGAGACATGGTGCTGTTGGTTATTTTTCTGCTGCAATTAAAGTCGGAAGGAGCCCTTTAATGTAGACTGGCTGGGAGATGTTTAAAGCAGCTGGTTTGATCTTGCAGGGGAAGGTGCGTGCAGGTCGCTGCTCCTCCGGCTGAGGACACACGACTCAGTGCACTGGTGGGGACTGGTCCTTCTAGCTCTACTGAGCTTGCTTTGACCTTTTTGGCTTGCAAGGGGTCCTGCCGCTCGTAAAACCGAGTTTTTCCTGGCTCCAGCCCTCTCCTGCCCATTGCATTGCTAACACGCCATGAGAATGGGGACCACGTTGCCCCATCCCCCTGGCTACGAGGAAGAACCTTGTGGCAACGGGGCTACCAGCATGCTCTCTGTCCCTACGCTGCCTTTTTCCTCCATTTTAGCTGCTGCCTCCATCCCCGAGCGTGACGGAGAATTCCTTCCTGGCTTCAGCAAGAATAACCTCACCTGGTTTCCCTCTTCGCAGGCAGGTGAAGCCTCCTGGGATGGCCCGGAGAGAGATGCCTATCTCTGGTAGACGACATCTTCCAGCCACGGGGATGTTTCCCGTGAGACTTTTGCTGCCTGCCCAAAAGCCCCAATTCCCCTGAAATGCGAGGTCCAAGCGAAACACTCAGAACTTTTAATTTCCATTGAAAGCCTGTTTTGTTTTGTTGTTGTTTGTTTGTTTTCCCCTTCCCTGCGTGCCAAATAACCAGTTTTCCCTGCACCCGTTTCTGTCCGTCGCGCTCCTCAGGAATTGTTATGATGGGAAGGACCGACCTGGACAAACATTTCCTTTTGTTAGGCTTTATTCGGGCATTGCCCTAGTGGGGTGGCCGAGGCCGTGAGTCACCTGTGGAGAGGCTAGATGGAAAATTTGGGTTGTTTTAAAGAAAATGCTTTATTTTAATGATACTGTGTATTATAATAACCCTAAACAACCACTTTGCGCAACAGGAGGAGTTGAAATGTTTAATGCATTAAGCTTTGGAGTCCTTATATGGATCTATAAGGGAATAAAAAGGTGAGAATAAGCCCCAAAAGATCTCGCTGCCGAGCATCCCAGGGCAGGGCTGGGTGTCACCCACCCTGTCCTGCCCCTTTGCCTTGTGTCCCCTCCCCGGAGCTGCCTGGCTCCCCCCAGGGGCTGCCTTATCGCCTCCATCTCCCCGAGTGGGGCGGCAGCTTGCTGGGTGGTGGAGGTGGAGACGGCAGGGTCCCCTGGCTAAACCCCGTCATCGAGGGAAGGAGGAGTTAAAATTCCCCTGCCTTTTAATCCAGTCGTGCTGGTTTACCTACAAAGCCAGGCAGCAGCTTCCTTCACATGCAGCCGCAGTCCCCGGCGCATCATGCCCCAACGACACATCGTGCAGATGTCCACCAGCCACGCCAGCTACGGCGTCTGCGTGTTGGGTACTGAGGTCTTCCTCGATACGCGCCGGTAAGGCTTGGGATGGGGGGTACCCCCATCGTTTTCCATAGGGCTGATGGGTTTTGGGGGAGCCCAACAGTGTCTTTACTCTTTCTTTGGAGGAGAAATGAGCGCTAGGGGGGAAATCGGAGCTCATTTTGAGCCCACACCATGAGTTCAGCCAAGGATTTGGCGAGCTTGTTCGGTGCACGGGGGACACATCTCGCTGGGGCTGTGTTAAGGGACAACGTCCCATGCGGAGCTGCACCCAAAGGAGGGACGTCATTCTGGCAAATGTGAGGCGTCGAAGCGTAGCCGAGCCATGACGATTTGCAGGCAAAGCCCATGCACACCCCAGCTAAGCGGGATCTATTTCTGTCTGTGAAAACATTAGGCAAGAGCAATTCAAGATGAGTAACTTGGTCGGAGCTAAAATGGGGTAAAGAATAAAATGTGTGGCTCAGGCAGAAAAAATCCACCAGCAGGTTTGCATGGGTGATTTCACAAAAAGAGATTTTTTTCCAGCATTAAATACGGGGGTTGCTTTATTGGCCAGATACGAGGCTGTATTTACCCTGCTGTTACGTTGTCGTTATTTAATAAATCACGTTTATAATGATAGAGACTACAGGACAAGCCAGTTGGGATCGCATCCGGGGCAATTATTGGGATCGTGTGTTGGAGCCAGGCCAGGACGTGCTGTCGTCCCTCTGAAGGGCTTTGGATTGAGCTTTAGCTGCCCTTAAAAAGTATTCTTTTTCTTCTCAGCCGGATGGGAATATATAAAACCTATTATTTGACTTTTTTTCCCTGGCTTTGGACCGAAAGTGAGCTCAGTCCTATTTAAACATGGAGCTCGAGCCCCTAAATGGGCTGATTTGGCTTCTCAGTAGCAAAATCTGATCTTTGGTCCAAAAAAGCAGAGGGTGAATGTTCTTTCAAGTAAAAAAAATGGGATCATTTTGTTCCCCGAGAGCGCTGGCCAGGGGGAACTCGGTGATGGATGCGTCAAGGTTTGACTGCGGTTTGGTCCGTTTTGGGGCAGAAAATGGAGCACGGTGGGAATCTGATGGTGACGCTGAGGTGTGAGGGCTTTAAAATCAGGGCAAATAGACCCAAATTCAAGAAGTCCTGGTGTACAACAGCATGCAGGTGGATTTATGATGTTGCACGATGTTAAATACACGGAATGACGAATGAGATGACACTTTAATCTCCCCTTACAAGCTGCTGCAGGCACCAGGGATACCATGCCAAGAGCAGCACTGGGAATAAATCTCTTCTGGGATTTATTTTTGGTTTTATTCTCGCTGTTAAAATTTACTGCTCTGTCCCTTTTTGCGTGTGGCTGGGGAGGCTGGCTCCCGATGGCAGACAGGTTGGAGCACTCATGCTCCTGGGATGGAGGTGCTGGGCCTGTAATGAGCAGGTAGGCAGCACTTCAAAGGCAAGGGACGTCATGCAGGTGGGGTGCGGGTTCTCCATGCTGGGATTCGGGCTCTACTCCAGTTTGGGCATCTCTCGGGTCAGGGGATGGTCCCATGATAACTATCTCCCCAGATGGCTGACATCAGAAGTTGTCCTGGCTCTTTGTCGGGGTTTTGTTGTGGAATGCTGAAGTTTTGGGGGTTTTCTTGCTGTTGTGGAGGGAGGCTGGATGCCCAAACTTCAGCAATTTGCAATCTAGGCTTGACCACGAACGGACGTGCCAAAGCTCCAGTGGGAACTCTTCTTGCTCAACACCACCACAGAGATAATACATATAAAATTCAGACGACGTGTTTCGTCACCTGAAGGTGCCCTTTCCACCCAGTTAAGGCTGGATTTTAATTCCAGGTTCAAGTATTTGGCTCCACAGAGGAGAACAGGAGAGACAGCTTGGTCTATAACCCCACACTGCTCTCTGTTTCAGATCTACCCCCAAAAGTGCCATGTCATTTGATGTCCATGCCACCTCTGCAGTTACGGTCCACATCGTCCACAACCCCACGACAAAACCCATGATTAACTCCAGATGGCCCCTGGATCCTGATATAGAGATTATAGTGACCATTGATGTCACCAGCAAGACCGTCAATGACAATAAGGTAAGTTGCTTTTTGCGCACTGAAACTGGAAAAAAAAGTTAAACTTTCCAGGAAAGAATGGAGGATTGTGGGCAGGCTCAAGCATTTCTAGGTAATACTGACATTGGGCTTGTTTCCGTGGAGAATACTCAAACTTAAAAAAGAATTGTGTAGTTATCATGTACGAAAAATGAAACTAAGAAGGAGATGAGATGATCACATTTTGTGCCCTAAATGTGAGGCAGCAGTGGTTGCAAAAGCTGGTGTCAGAAACTCCATGCCAGGCAGCAAAAGTAGTCCAGGCAGAAATGGTTCGGCTGAACTATGATTAATGGAGAATGACTTGGATGAACCCTCCATGAGCTTGTTGTATAGCGTTGGTTGGTCAACCCACTGAGTGGAAAGACCTACTCAGCATGACGGGACATGGGACTTGGGTCACGATGTGGTGATGTCTTTGCAGGTTAAGATTTCATACTACGGACGGGAAGGCAATGAGCTCTCGGTGGCTTGGTTGTACCTCACCTGCGTAGGTAGGTATTACAGCAATGCTTGTTCAAAACCCGGCCAACCCTTTCTGATGCCAAGATCTAGTTGGGTTCATGGGATGGGAGTTAAGTGGGGGGCGCGGGCTACCCATCTGTGATGTGCAATGAAGGTTTGGGTGTTGACTGATGCTGACAAGCAAGAGGGAAATAATTAAAATGTTATTATGCTGCCTTATATGGTGCAAAAAAGACACAGGCTGGGCCATGTCCCCACCCAACACATACACCAAGCATCCTTCTCTGCTTGCCAAGACCATTGCGTTGGCAGAAGAGGATCCGAAGGAGACCATCTCACCCAACTTTGGCCGGCGTCCCCCTCCTCGACCTCTGTTGCAGCTAGTGGAGAGGAATAGGCACCAAAGAGCAGTTGTCTGACCTATTTTAGAAGTTTAGGATGAGATGAATCATTCCCTTGAAATGCCTATTTTCCTCTGCTGACTACAAAGGGAGTCTAGACAACCAGTCTGGATGCAGAGCCTTCCACTTGGATGGATTAATTACCCTAAATTTGGAATTTTCTAAAGCGTTCACATGACAGCCAGACCTGTGTCCTAAAGTCATGCATATGCCTTCCAAAAATTGCACCTGAAGAGGCTGATGGTTTCCCACGTCCCATAACTGATGGTCTCCACTGGAGCCATCTGGGGCCACAGCTGTCTGCAGGGCTTCTGCCTTACAAATGCTCTTCTCTTGCTTAGATTTAAGAGCTCCATTTCCAGCTTTTCCACGCCCTCCTCTCTGCGTGAAGGAGGACAATCTCTGCTTCAGTGCCCGTGTTTTTCACAAGCCGAATATCCGATTTGGAGGAGTTTCTGTATTAAGATAGGCTTAATACAGATTTAAGTGGGGTTTAGATGAGGTTGCTTTATTGGGCCAAGAAGAGCTCTGTAAGGGAAAGTCCTTCTCAAACACTGCATCGAGCCTAGTAATTATTCAGATGTCCACTCACCTGTGGTGAAAACATTTTCATGCCTCCACCGTGTTTTGGCTTTGTGAAAAACTCTACAGTCAATATGAAATTGTTGAAAACACAAAATATGCCCTGAAGTGAGTACGTCCCTGCTGGGGGTGCCGAGAAGGGAGAAGGTAGCTGGAGACCGAAGGGGGAAAGGCATGAAAAAGCCATCGAGTTGGCTTTTCTATTGGCATTCTGTTGGAGACGTTGGGTCTGGAGCAGCTTTGGGGCTTGAAGGTGGGGTTGGGATTGGCTGACTCATGACTACTGCCAAGGATGAGCCCAAAATGCCACCCAGAGCTCATTCCCCTGCTATTGGCTTCCTTCTCTCTTGATGTTTCAGAGGTATCCCTGGACGTGGACTTGAGCCGTAATGGGAGAGTGAAGAGCAGAGGGAAGGACAAGGTAAGGAGAAGCTTTGCTGGAGGCAAAGTATTGGAGGGTCAAAGCAGGGTGCAGCCGTTTACAGTCTCTTCCCTAAAAACTGCCAGGAGGGAGAGGGACTTGGATGGTATCATTGGTGTCTGAATTAGAGAAAATAACATGGCAAAATCTCAATGTACTAATTGAGGTGGAAAAGACTTTATTTTCTTATTCCGTGCCAAAATCTCCTGCCTCTCCAGTCCAGCCCCAAGGATCGTATAGGAGAAAATACTCTGTTTTCGTTTCTTTTCTTTCTTTTATTTTCTTTTTTTTTTTTTTTTTTTCTTTTTGGACTTGAAACGTGCCACTAAATGAGTCAGCTGCAAATTTTGCAAACAGCAAGAGATTTACCCCTTTGGCAACAAATCTGCATATGCCCAAGCACTTACACCCGGGTAATTAGCTGTAGCCCAATTGGCAGCGCAAATTGTACATCGAGATGAGATGCATTCCTAGAAACTGTGTAGTGTTGTCCAGATGAGGCCTGGCAGATACTGTCTGGCTTGTTAGAAGATAAGATCTGTTTGAAATAGTCTTTGCTGGCCCTGCTAGAAGCGGAGGGTTAGGAAATTTAGTGGCTTGAAAGCATCGCTGCTGTCTCCCCGCCAGTCTTGACTGCATGTTGTGGGTTGTCCTCTGAGCGTGGTCGTGGGGTTTTCCCCGGTTTGGGAGGAGGCTGGGATGGGGGAAATCTCACTCCCATCCTCTTTGGGTGCTTCTCCTCCAGGCCAAGTGGACGTGGGGTCCCAATGGGCAAGGTGCTGTGCTCCTGGTCAACTGCGACCGGGACAGCCCTGGTACAGGGGGGCCAGACAGCGGTCAGGTGGACATACGGACCACTGCAGGTAGGGTGTCATCTGCAGCGCAAGGGGACCCAAAAGATCTCACCGGGGTGTTTCCCACTTGTAAGACCTCTCTCCCCTCTTTCCATCTTCTTCTGCTCCGTAGACCTTCAGGACATGTCCGTCATGCTGCTGCGGACTCAAGGTCCCAGCGCTATCTTTGCTGAGTACCAGGTGATCCTGCACGTCCCCGAGTCGGATGCAGATAAAGTGCGGGTTTTCCATGCTATCCGTGAGTATTCCTTCCTTCCCAGATATCCATGCATGACCCCGAGGCGAGTGAACCCCGATTTCTTTTTGTTTACCGCGGCTAGAGGCTGGGTACCTCCAATTGCTGGAAACGCTCATTTATCCCCAAAGCTCCTCTGCTCTTCTAGAAGATTGGGGTTATATGGGAAAAATCAAAGGGAAAAGGATAAAAAAAGGCTTTTCTCAGGGGGGTTGCTGAAATGTTGATGTTCCCACGGGGTGGATAACCCCTGTGTGGCTCCCAGCACCGTTTCAGTGAGGGCAATGACCCAGCTGCCAAAGCAGCCCATCTTGTTGGGCAGCGCGTTTTGCCTTTGAACACCCTGGCAGCTGGATCTCCAGCAGCTCCTCGCTGAAAATCAGGTCAGGGAACCCAAGCATATCATTAGATGCTTAACTGGAGCCACGCACCTTGAAAGGGTTGGACCTGAGGGTATAGAGTCCTCTTTGTATGAGGAAGATCAAGTGTGCTCCCCAGAGAAGAGGAGGCACACCCGCTCCTCTGCAAACCGCGCTGGCATCAGCCACCTCCTTGCTGGTGCCTCCTTCCAGCCCGGTGGACAGGTTGGTCACTCCGTCTTGGGTTGGGTATTTTGGTGTTTCTCTAGGGAGTGACTCACACCCCCACTACAAACCCGTGTTGGGGCCGGACAAGCTCTCCTACGTGCTGGACCATGTCGGCAGTGGAGAAAACATCTTCTACGTTGAAGGGTTGGCTTTCCCCGACGTGGGCTTCTCTGGGTTGGTTTCCTTCAGCGCCAGCTTGCTGGAGCTTCCTCATAAGGTACATGGGGTTTGCCTCATCCCCTGCAAAGTCCCCTAACAGTGGGGTGTCAACCATTGCTCCCTGGTGTTTCGCCCCTCGCAGAATTTGCCGGGCACCCCAATTTTCACGGATACAGTGGTTTTCCGCATGGCGCCCTGGATAATGACACCCAACACCCAGCAGCCTATGGAGGTTTTTGTCTGCAGGTAGGAGGGACGTCAACCCATTGCTCTCCTGCCTTGGGTGACTCTCCAAGGAGGAGCTTTTGACCTTTCCTTGCTACGTAGCAGCCATAGGGTGAGCCAGGCTTTATGCATGCTATAATGGAGGCAATATTTGGGTGGGAAGCCTGCTGGCACTGCTGCACTCATTGCAACCCCAAGGAGAAAGGTCGGAGGACCCTCTCCAGGGTCTAACTACATGCAGGACTATTACCCAGTGCAATTAGAAATAAGGAATGTGCTGCAGAGTTGGGGGGGGGGGCTTCTCATGATCTCCCCTTGCAGCATTTGCTCCTTCCTCTCCCTCCAGCATCCAGCGGGGCCCAGACTCCAATGAAGCCTTTCTGGAAGGGCTGAAGGTCCTGCTGAGGAAAGCCAACTGCAAGTTGACCATCTGCTCGGAGGTGGAAACCCGCAGTGACCGCTGGATCCAGGTCATCAATCGATGCTTGTAATACACAGCTCTCCTGGTCCCTTACAGGCTCCTGGGCATGTAGGGTGTGTCCCTGTTGCTGACACCCCTGGGAGGGACTAGCTGAGTTGCTGGGGCAAGCACCTAGATGTTAAGAGGTGAACCAGGCAACCGTGAACTAAAGCATGGGGAGATGCTGCTGGTGGTGGCAACCAGCGCAGACGTTGTCCAGAGACCCAAGGGGTCATTCCAAGAGGTACCCCGTTGCAAGAGAGACCCCATGGGACATCGCAAGAGGGGCCCCATTACAAGAGAGACCTAACGGAGGCATTGTGAGAGGGGCCCCATTGCGAGAGGGGCCTCATTGGGCTTTACCAGAGGGTCTCCACTGCAAGAGGGACCCTATAGAACATTGCAAGAGGGGTCCCATTGCAAGAGGGACTTTGTGGGGGCATTGCAAGAGGGATCCCATTGCAAGAGGGACCCTGTGGGGCTTTGCAAGGGGCTCCCCACTGCAAGAGGAACCCTACAGAGCAATGCAAGAGGGTCCCCACTGCAAGAGAGACCCTGTGAGACATTTCAAGAGGGACCCTGTTGCAAGAGGGGACCCTGTGGGGCATTGCAAGAGAGTTTCCGTTGCAAGAGGGACCCCACAGTACATCTCCAGGAGGACACGGGCTGGATGTGCCGTGTGCTCCCTGCAGCGTGCCCAAGCCCTGCTCTCCCTTTCCCGCTTCCCTGCCCATTGTGGCTCCAAGTTGCTTCCCCGGGGGTGACCTATGCCAGGCGCCACGGTGCTGGATAGGGTGTCACCCCCAGGGAGAGCAAGGCAACCGCTTCCCTTGGGCTTATGAGGAACTGCCAGGCTTTGCCAAGTTTACCCCATTTCCTGCTCCACCTTCACCGCACACCTTGCCGAGATGGCTATCACCCCGCCACGAGTTTTCCTCCTCCTCCTTCCTCCCCTTTTTCCTCCTCCTCTTCTTTCTCTCCTCTTCTTCCCACAACAGGACGAGCTGGAGTTCGGCTACGTGGAAGCGCCGCATAAGACCTTCCCTGTTGTCTTCGACTCACCCAGGAACAGAGGCTTGAAGGATTTTGCTTTTAAAAAGATCCTGGTGCGTTGTTGCATTGCCAACCCCCTTTTCCCCGCCCAAAACCTCCACCCGGGGAGTCCCCATCACCGCTCCCCTCTTCTCCAGGGCCCCGATTTTGGCTACGTGACCCGTGAGCTCCCCGGGAGAGAGGTCACCAGCCTCGACTCCTTTGGCAACCTGGACGTCAGCCCACCGGTGACGGTGCGAGGGAAGGAGTATCCCCTGGGCCGGATCCTCATCGGCAGCTCCCTGCCTTGGTGAGACGCGGTGGGGCTCAAGCCTTACTTCTGGGATGCAGGGAAGCACCAAAAATCCTTGCATGAGAAAAGGTTGCGCCCTTCAGAGCGGAAATTTGGGGGCCACTTCTCATCAAAATGGGAATTTGGGGCCAATTCCCATCAAATCCTGGATTCAACGTGCGTCATTATTCCTTCATCCCTTACAAAATCCTGCCACCGCTCTGATTTTTAACTTCTCCCAAACTGTTGGTGCTTTTGCTCTGATCGTACAGTGCTGTAAGCATCCCGCCTTGTTTTTATTTTCCCCCTATTAAAAGGAAAAACAGGGGAATCCAGGAAAGAGTAGAATCCTGAATAACTGGAAATTGTTTTGCTCTGGGCAGGCAGTGCTAGGCAGCCCCGTGGGAACAACAGCGCCCTGCAAAATCCTCCACAAAGGAGGTTATTTTCCTGGAAAAATAACAACGGGGACCAATCCAGATGGGGTTTGATCCGGGATAACAAATGGGATGCTCCCACCCCAGCCCCGCTGCAAGCCAGGGAGCTTGCTTTGGTTACAGCGGCGGGTAAATGGCATTTTCCCAGCCTCGCTGGGACCGTAATTATCCCTTATTACAAGAAGTTTAATTAATGTTTTCCCAGCCTGCTGCCGTCTGTCTAAGAAAACTTCACCCCTGCGTAAAGCGCTGCGTAAGGAGGGATTTAAGATTCACAGGGATGGGGGAAAATAAATCCAAAGGTGCCTGAACAGAACGGGGGATGTAATGCCCGGATGCCTATAGATACATACAGCCTATATATATATATATATATATAAAAAATATGTATTTTAATATATAATACAGGTATATATTATATATAATATAGATATAGTAATATATAATATTTTGTATGTATATTACTATACTATATATTAATATATACTGTAAATATATTCATATATAACATATTTGTATATATTAATATATAATCTAGACATATATTGCTCAGACTATTTCCAGCCTCTTCCTGGTGTTTCCCATTAAAACGGGATGTGCAGATGCTGCTTCTCCCCTTGGTGTGACGTTTGGGGGAAGGATGGGGGTAAATTTTGGGGAGGGGTGTGATGGCCGCCCGCTTTCTTCTCCTCCCTCTGCTCCCTAGGGCCTCCGGCCGGAGGATGTCCAAGGCGGTCAGGGATTTTCTTTACGCCCAGAAAGTGCAGGCTCCGGTGGAGATTTACTCGGAATGGCTGAGTGTGGGCCACGTGGATGAATTCCTCACCTTCGTCCCCACCTTTGATAGGAAGGTACCGGTTCCTGGAGTTGTTCCTGCTCCTGCACGAGGCTTCTTCTGCAAATGCCAAAAAGAAAAAAAAAAAAAAGAAGCCTTTTTTGTAATTGTTGTAATTGCCTGTCCTCCCCACGGTGGCTGGGTGATGCACCTGCGTTTGGGGTGGCTTCCTGGAAAACGGCGAGTCCCTGGGTGGCATCCTGTGCACCCTGTGGTGATCGTGGCATCCCGTACAACCTGTGATGGTGGCATCCCGTACAACCTGCAACACCTGGGGCTGGGTTTGGAGTCAGCGTGGTGTCTCTCGGCAGGAGGGTGGGAATAAAATATTCCACCAGCAGCAAAGCCTGAAGCCCTTGGCTCTCTCCCGCAGGGTTTCCGGCTCCTCTTGGCCAGCCCCAATGCCTGCTACAAGCTCTTCAAGGAGAAGCAGAAGCAGGGCCACGGTGAAGCCACGCAGCTCGTTGGTAAGGGAGCAGGCAAGGGCATCCCTGCGGCCTGGTGGGGACCACTGGCATCTGTTACTGGTGTCCCTTACCGCTCTGCTCTGGTCCCCACACAGGGCTGAAGAGCACTGAGAGGAGAAGCATCGATGAGATCCTGGCGGATGAGTCGCTGAGGAACGACAACAGGCACGTGCAGGTGGGTCTTTGCACCCATGGATTTGGGTGGGCTTGCTCACATCGCTGCCGGGTGATTTCGGGGTGCAGGGAGTGTTTTTAGAGATCCTGGGGAAGAGCAAGAAACCGTGGTACAAGTTGCACTGTGCAGCGTGAAAGCAGGCGGACAAGAGCAGCCGTGAAGGAGCCAGGCACCCTTGGGTGCTGGGTCACCCCAGCCCATTGTCCCACTGGGAGGTGACTGCAGAAGTGTCAAAACCAAAGGAAAGAGGTTGCTCAGGTTGGGGATGGGTTCAGGACGTTGCTCAGAGGGATGGGATGGGTGAGGATCTGGGCAGGGTGCAATAGGGCACACAGGGGTCCATGCATGGGATTTGGGGTGCTGGGATGGCCTGGGGTGTCAATTCCATGTCCTCCCTCTCTGCAGCGCTGCATCGACTGGAACCGCGACCTCCTGAAGCAGGAGCTGGGTTTGAGCGAACAGGACATCATCGACATCCCCCAGCTCTTCATCATGCATGGCTCCCGCGCAGATGCCCTCTTCCCAGACATGGTAAGACCCTCTGGCACCTTCTCCCCTCCAACCCCTCTTTTTCCATCCACACTTGATGCAAACACACATTTTGAGTGGAAAACACTGATTTTTTGGTCCGGCTGGCAGGTGAACATGCTGGTGCTGGGCAGGCACCTGGGCATCCCCAAGCCCTTTGGACCACTGGTGGGTGGGCAGTGCTGCCTGGAGGAGCGGGTGCGGGCGCTGCTGGAGCCCCTGGGCCTCACCTGCACCTTCATCGACGACTACTTCTCCTACCACGTCCTCTCTGGCGATGTCCACTGTGGCACCAACGTCCGGCGTAAGCCCTTCACCTTCAAATGGTGGCACATGATGCCCTGAAGAACCCGGGGTCAGGCTTGGGTCCTGCAACTGGAGGATGAAGGTGCCTTTGGTGCATCAGGAGATGCATCAAAATAAAGGGTTTTGCCAATAAAGCTGCATTAACACTGAGGGCGCAGCTCTTCCCCATCTCCCATCCTTTCTTCCTCGGCTCTTGGGTTGAAAATGTCATTTGAAACGTGTTTGTTTTTTTTTTTTTTTTTTAAGCACATGGGCTTGTTACGGGAATTGTGGTTTTATGGGATGGGGACAACCACGGTGGGTGGAGGATAGACACGGACCGTCTTTGGGAGCGTGGCGCATGCGTGTCAGCAGGCAAGGAGGCTACTTGGAGGGCTTCAGGCCCCGTCCCCCTGCTAAAGAGTCTTATAGTCCCTTATCCCAGGTTTGTAGCTAATAATCCCCCCTAAAAATTCCCAATTTATCGGCCAAAAAACCACCTCCCTTTGGGGTGACCAGCTCTTCACCCCAGCACGGTGTGGAGGCAGAGTCCCGTCCTCATGCAAATCATTTTACACCTTCCCCAAGGAGAAAATTTCCTTTTCCCTTTGCAGCCGCCCCGGCCGCCCTTTCTTTCCTTCTTTTCATGGCAAACGGAGCGTGGCATTTCCCCATCCAACCTGGCACCCCTGCCCGTCCCCGCTGCCAGCGCTGCCCTCACCCAGCAGGAACTGAAACTGCTCCCCTGCCCCGGGCATCGCATAGCCCTGTGCAACCCCGGAAGCTATTATGTGGCTAAAACCACTTTTTTTTTTTTTTTTTTTTTTCCAGAAATTTGCTTTTCTAGCCATACTTTTTGAGGTGTAAAAGCGTAGCTGTGCCTCCGGTACAAACCGCTGCGATGCCGTGTTTGCAAACGGTGCCGGAGAATCAAGCGGGGATGCTCTCCGAAAGGATCATGCATCCCTCTTGACACCCCTCTTTTTGGTAAAAAAAAAAAATTTAAAAAAAAAAAAAAAAAAGAGGATTCCTAACCCCAGGAACCCCCTTTCCCTGCGCTTACGGCTCTGCTGAGTTTCCCCCACCCCGAGGAGCGATATTAAATTCCAGCGGCGCGTGACCCCGCAGGGAGTTGGTGGGGGGACAGCTGCATCGGCAAAGGGCTCTCCCACGCCGAGAGGAGGATTTAATTAAAAGAAAGACGATTAAAGCCGTGGCGGGGTCTGCTGTCCCCACCGCAGGTGACGGACCCACCCCTCGACCCCGTGCAGCACCCAGGGGATGGGGCAAGCACCCAGTTAGCAAAAAGAAAAAAACCCTCCCAAAATAAGAAAACCCTCCCAAAATGCGAATGAAAGCCAATTTTTCTAGCTAGTCAATAAAACCCTTTAAGAGGAGAAACAAAACCCCGCCGAGCCCGGCGCTGGCACGTCCCCAGCTCGGCTCCAGTGTCACGCTGAATATTTTATGGCGTGGGTTTAAGGTTGGAGGGGGGGCTGGTCCCATCAGCATGTCTTTGTGCTAAGAGGGGAGGAAGGAAAAAAAAAAACCGAAAAAAACCAAAAAATCCCACCCCCGAGCTTCTTAAAAAGAAAAATAAAAACTCTGGTGGGTGTCTTGGGGTGCTTTTTTCCCCCCCCGCTGCGGCTGATTCATGGTCCATGGCCGGGCAGCGAGCACACCCAGCCCGCAGGCTGGGCGCCCGGAGGTGGGATTAAGCCGGGCTTTGGTTAATCCCCTCCCAGCAGCCGGGCTTTATAAATCCCCTCGTGCCACCCGTCGCAGCACCCAAGGGTGCCCCAGGGGCCCGCCGGCATGGCCCAGCAGCGCCGCGTCCAGCTTTCCACCCAACGTCCCACCAGTACCGTCTGCGTGCTGGGCACCGAGCTCTCCCTGGATGTCCGCGGGTAAGTGGCGAAACAAAAAAAAATCTGCTTTTTAAAATTATTATTAGGTTTTTTTGCTTTTAGCCACTTAATCAAGCCGATTAAAAATAGCTCGAGGTGGGGTGGGGGCAATGCTGCTGTGCTGGGGGTGGTTTTCCCAGGGGATGTGGATCCCCAGGAGGAAGAGGATGCTCTGAATCACGATGTAGCAGCCGGACGGTGACCCCTCCAAGGGGGATTTTGCAATTTTCGGGTGCAAAAACCCCCTTCCTGGGAGCTTGAAGTGATACCGCGGGCTGAATTTCACATCCCGGCCGGGGGGGCTGCTGCGTCCTCCTGCAAAATGGAAATATTTCCTTGTTTTGGCAGAACGCGGGGAGTGAAACCGCTGGGGTGTCACCTCCCGGCACGGGGTGTTTCAGCTGCTCCGCTGGCCCCTGCCCAAGTTCAAGTGCTTTTGGCAGCAGGTTTTGCTTTTTGCTTCCTTAAACCCCAGCTCAAGCAGCCGCTCGGGGATTTATATTTCCCTTAATGCCTCCAAACCTGCTGCACCGTCGCCGCTGGCAGCATCCCGCTGGCCGCAGGGTGGGTTTTTCCTCTCCCCCCCCGGGGACGGATCCGGGTTTTCCTCCTCGGGGGTGAGGATTTGTGCTCCTTGGCCCGTCGCCCGTGGCTTCTTGCACCGAGACAGAGCCGTGTGAGCTGCAGCCTGCCCCGCCGTCCCAGCTTCGCTTCCCTCTTAAGGGGATGCAACCGGTCGGGGCTCCCCGCCACGGGGTGAAATCCGAAGATTCGGGCAGCCCCGTGCCAAAATACATCCCCCCCCAAACAGCTCTGGGGTTTTGCTGCGATGGAATATTGCAGGGTTTGTTGCCATCATGTCTTTGCAGGATGCGTTGCAATTGCGTTTCGCAGGACTCGGTGCCTGTCGCGGGGTTCGTTGCGATGGAATATTGCAAAAATCAGGGCCCGTGGCGGGGCTGATTTGCAATTAATACAATAATTGTGGGGTTTGTTGCAATTTCATATTGCGGGACTTGCTGCGTTTTGCATCCTTCGATGCGCTTGAATATCGCAAGCTTTTGCGTGTATTGCCGGGTTCATTGCAATTAACGTCGCGGGACTTAGCGCCGTTGCCTTTCCGCAGGATTTGTTGCCTCGGGCAGGATTTGTTGTAATCACCTTGTGCGGGATTTGTTGCAATTGCCTTTCGCGGGATTTGTCACAATCGCGTTTTGCGGGATTGGTTGCGTGTGGAAGGACGGCTTGCAACTGAATTTTGCGGGGTTCCCTCGCACGTCGCGGGATTTGCTGCGGTTGCCTTCTGCAGGATTCGTGGCGTGTCGCAGGATTTCCTGCGATTGCGTCTCACAGGGTTTCCTGGCTATCGAAGAACTCGTCGCGACTGCGGTTGGCGGGAGTCATTGCGTTTCGCTGGACTTGCTGCAGCTGCGAATTGCGGCTTTTGTTGCGTATTGAAGTTGCAACTTTACGGAGTTGCCTTTCGCAGGATTTGTCGCGTATCGCAGGATTTACTGCAACGGCGCGTGGCGGGATTCGTTCCAATTGCGTTTCGCAGGATTCGTCGCCTTTTGCGCCACTTGTCGCAAGGGTTCCTTGCACGTCGCAAGATTTCATGCGCGCGGCAGGGTTGGCATCCCCTGCGGATGGCCACGCATTATTTTATTCCAGCATTATCCCACCCTGGGGCTCTCACCGGGTGTTTTCTCCCCCCTCCCCCCCAGATCTGCACCCAAAGACGCCGTTGCCTTCCACGTGCAGGGGACGCCGGGCGTGAAACTCTACGTGGTCCATGAGACCCAGAGCGTCAAGTTGCCCTCCAGCGTGTGCCGCTGGCCCCTGGCCGCCGGCACTGAGGTGCTGCTGGCCATGGACGCCCTCAGCAAGGACGTGGGCGATGAAAAGGTGGGTGCTGGGGGCCACCGGCAGGATACGGCCCTTCTTTGCACCCTGGCGAGCACCCGCTCCTTCTTGCAGGTCAGGATTTCATATTTTGGGGAGGCTGGCGGGGTGCCCGTGGCCAGAGCCATGCTGTACCTCACCTGCGTGGGTAAGTAGCGGGGGGACACCCCCAAATCATGGTGGGGATGTGTGCCTTCCCCCCCCCACCCCACCCAGCATCCCTCTCCCTGCAGAGGTCTCGCTGGACGCCGACACCAGCCGCAGCGGGGCTGTGAGCAGGACGCTGCTTGATAAGGTATAAAGAAGGGGAGTGGGAGCCCCCCCGGGACCACCATGGGATGGGGGAGTGAGGGTGATGGCTGACACCCCCAGCCCTGCTTTGTTTCCCCCCCGCTCCAGGCGACGTGGACGTGGGGTCCCGACGGACACGGGGCCATCCTGCTGGTGAACTGCGACCGCGACGACCCCAAAGCCAAGATGCTGGATAACTGCGACACCGCCATCCGCTCCTACGCCGGTACTGGCACATCCTGTACAAGGAACCCCCATTTTCCTAGAGTTTTCCCCCCAATTTTCCTTTGTAACACTCCCTTTCCCCTCCCTAGATCTGAAGGACATGTCACAGATGGTGCTGCGGACCCGAGGACCTCGCACCATCTTCACCGGCCACCGCCTCGTCCTCCACGTGGACTTTGGCAACGCTGACAAAGTCGGGGTTTTCTACGGCGGCAGTGAGTGCTTTGGCGGGGGGGGTCAGGGGACGGACAGACACCCCCAAATTTTTGGGGCGCAAGCCAAATGCTTGCAGCAGAGCGAGGGTCTCTTCTGCAGCACCCAACCTACACCCCATGGCGGGGGTTTTATCTCATGCACTGGGTGATTTTGCTCCCCCTGTCCATGGGATTGAAATATACCTTTTTTTGCAAGGTTTTAGGGGGAAAAAAAAAAAAAATGGAGCTGAAACGGGGCAGAAAAGGGGTCGGTTGTTTAAGGGGGGTCGCACCGTGCTTGCACCCGCAGACAGCGTCGCGCTGGAGGAGTACAAGCACGTGCTGGGGGGCTCGAAGCTCGCCTACGCCGTCAAACCCAGCCGGCACCAGGAGGAGAGCATCTTCTACGTGGAGGGGCTCGCCTTCCCCGACCTCGGCTTCTCGGGACTGGTGGCATTCCATGTCACCCTGCTGGAGAGCCCTGAGAAGGTACCGGCCATGGTGGGCTCTGGGGCGGGGCAGGCAGGGGAACCCTTAATGGGGGGCAGCAGAGCCCAAATTCTGTCCCGTCTCCGTTCCCTCATCCTCAGGGTTTTCTGGAGACGCCGATTTTCACCGACACGGTGGTTTTCCGCGTGGCTCCCTGGATCATGACCCCCAACACGGCGGCACCGCTGGAGGTCTTCGTCTGCAGGTGGGTGCCGGGGAGGCGGCCGCATCCTGCCCGGTGCTGGATCAGCCCCCACATCCCATTTTTCTTCCCAGCGTGGACGATAACGAGGATTTCGTGGCGGCCGTGGGCGCCGTGGCCGAGAAAGCCAAGTGCCCGCTCACTGTCTGCCCACTGCCGGAGAACCGCCAGGACCGCTGGATCCAGGTGGGTGCAGGATGATGCCCAGCCCCATCCTCCCTGCAGCGGCTCCAGGGGGGCTCCCCCCATCTTCTCCATCCCTTCTCCAGGACGAGGTCGAATTTGGCTACGTGCAAGCCCCCCACAAGACCTTCCCCGTCGTCTTTGACTCCCCCCGCGACCGGGGGCTGAAGGATTTCCCCGTCAAGAGCATCCTGGTACCTGACTCCTTCCTCCTCCCTTCCCCAGCAAGGCATAAAGCTTTGCAAACACATAAAAAAATAGAATAAATCAAGGTTTTTTCCTTGCATTTTTGAAGAGCCAGCATCAAAGAGGATTTGAGAGTGCTGCATTTTGTGTGCTTACAGCTTATTTTTTAACCATTTAACCATTATTGCTTTTTTTTTTTTTTTTTTTTTTTTTTTTTTTTTTAACAATTGTCACCTTTTTTCCCGCCCTACCCAGGGCCCTGATTTTGGCTACGTGGCCCGGCAAGCGCCGGAGGGTGCTTCCAGCCTTGATTCCTTCGGTAATTTGGAGGTGAGCCCCCCCGTGACGGTGCGGGGCAAGGAGTACCCCTTGGGCCGCATCCTGATCGGCAGCAGCTTCCCCAGGTGAGATGCAGGATGGGAGGCATCAAAGCATCTGGGGGTGGGGGAAAAAAAAACCCCAAACAAACACAAAAAGGGGATTTTTATGCACAATTTGAGGTTGGGTGGCAAGCAGAGCATCACCTCGGCCACCCTAAAATGGCAACTCCCCCCTTGTGCCCCCCCCACCCCCTTCCCCTCCCCAGATTCGGTGGCCGGCGGATGGCGAAAGCCGTCAAGGATTTTCTCATCGCCCAACAAGTGCAAGCGCCGGTGGAGCTGTTTTCCGACTGGCTCCACGTCGGCCACGTAGACGAGTTCCTCAGCCTTCGTCCCTGCGCCCGATAGGAAGGTAAACAGCCTGCGTGGGGGGGGTGGGGGGTGGAAAAAGTGGGGTGCAACCTTTATACCACCCCCCCACCCCCAAAAAAAAATCATCCCTTTCTCCCTCTCCAGGGTTTTCGGCTGCTCCTGGCCAGCCCCAGCGCCTGCTACCGAGCTCCTCAAGGAGAAGCAAGAGGAGGGGTTCGGCGAGGCGGCGATGTTCGAGGGTAAGGGGAGGATGAAAAACGGGGCTCGATGGGTTGTTTTTTCCCTCTTTTTCCTGCAAAATGCAATGGGGCGGGTGAACGCACGGCCCCCCTGAACCCAGCTAATGGCTGGAAAGTGCTGCCGGCAGCAAGGATTGGGGGGCAGAAATAAGCTGTATTAATTAAAAAGCTGCATGGATTTGATTTCCCGGGGTTGGGATGGAGCTCGCTGCTGGTGACCCCCGACTTGGGGAGCTCCTGGCTCAGACCCGACAGTCTTCTCCCAAACGTGTTGAGGGAAGAATTCCTGCCCGGTTATTTGTGCTGCAGGACTGGAGAAGGTGCCAAGCCGACGATAAACGAGATTCTGGCTAATGAAAGCCTCCGGGAAATTCAATAATTATGTCCAGGTGAGGAAGGGGAGCAGGGGGCTCCTTCCCTAGCCCACCCTGTCCATCTGTCTGCCCATCCCTTTGTCCCTCTGTCCGTCCATCCATCCCTTCATCCACCCACTCATCCCTCCCTCCATCTGTCCACCTATTCCTCTGTCCATCCCTTTGTCTGTCCATCTACCCATCCCTCTGTCTACCCATCCTTCTGCCCATTCTTCCATCCACCCATCCTTCCATCTATCCCTTTGTCCTTCCAACCACCCATCCACCCATTCCTCCCTCTGTGCATCCATACATCCCTCCACTCATCCCTCCCTCCATCTGTCCACCTATTCCGCTGTCCATCCCTTTGTCCGTCCATCCACCCATCCATCCTTCTGTCCATTCTTCCATCCACCCATTCCTCCCTCTGTCTATCCATCCCTCCCTCCCTCCCTCCCTCCATCCACCTATTCCTCTATCCATCCCTCCCTCTGTCCACCTATTCCTCTGTCCGTTCCATTGTCCCTCTGCCCATCCACTCACCCCTCCATCCCTCTCTCTGTCCCTCTGTCCATCCTTCCTTCCATCCCTGTCCATCCACTCATCCCTCTGCCCATCCACCCATCTCTCCCTCCCTCTATCCCTCTCTATCCATCCCTCCATCCCATTCCTCCCTCCCTCCCTCTATCCCTCCATCCGTTCCTCCCTCCCTCCATCCGTTCCTCCCTCCTCTATCCCTCCATCCATTCCTCCCTCCATCCATTCCTCCCTCCTCCCTCCATCCCTCTATCCCTCCCTCTATCCATTCCTCCCTCCCTCCCTCTCTCCCCCATCACCACCGCTGACACCCCCCTCCCTCCCCCCAGAGCTGCATCAGCTGGAACAGGGACATCCTCAAGCGGGCGCTGGGGCTGGCGGAGCCGGACATCCTCGACATCCCCCAGCTCTTCCGAGGCGACGTGACCATGGGCGCCGAAGCCTTCTTCCCCGACATGGTAACACCCCCATCATCCTCCTCTCCTCCTTTCGCCCCGACCTCCCCGGGCGGGGAATTTGGGCTGGGATTTGGTCCTCTCACCGGCATCCCCGTGCCGCAGGTGAACATGCTGGTGCTGGGCAGGCACCTGGGCATTCCCCAAGCCCTTTGGACCACTGGTGGGTGGGCAGTGCTGCCTGGAGGAGCGGGTGCGGGCGCTGCTGGAGCCCCTGGGCCTCACCTGCACCTTCATCGACGACTACTTCTCCTACCACGTCCTCTCCGGGGAGGTCCACTGCGGCACCAACGTCCGGCGTAAGCCCTTCGCCTTCAAATGGTGGCACATGGCCCTGAAGTGGCCTCAGCACCCACGTTCCCCCTTCCCCCATAATCCCTCTCCCCATCCCTGCAAGTGCCTTCAGCGGCGGCGGCCCTCGCCCTGCGTTTGAAATAAAAAAGGGGCTGCAGCTTTCTCCTGGCCTCCCTTTCCCTGGGGCGCAAGGTTTGAAGCTCGGTTTTGAAGCGGAAAGGTGGGTTTTTGCACTCTCCGGGTGACCCCCGCGTGGTGGCACGGGACACGGGTGTCCCCCTCTCCCCGCGCTGCGATTCAAATGGAAACGGGTAAAGGCCCGGGGGGGGTTTGTGTGTGACAAAACAAAACTGCTGCGTGGGGTGACGCAGTCCCGGCTGCGGCGATGCACGTGAAAAAACGCACGTGTGCGTCCCCCAAAACACAGCGGGGCAAAGCCACGTGGGCAGGCACGGGTACGCGGGCACAAAAACAGGGGTGGGCAACGCGTCAAAACCCAGGCGGGCAGAAAAATGCAGGCGTTTGTGCACACGTGCCTGCGCAGAAAGGCACGTGCACGGGCAAAAAGACACCTGCACGTGTGCACAAACCCCGCTGCGGCGCGGGGCGGGAAGCACAGGCATGCGAAAAAACACACGTGCAGGCAAACCCACCGCACGTGCGTGCAGAACGGCAGCCCGCGCGTGCCGCCAAAAACCAGGCGCGTGCGCAAAGAGCATCCCCGCGCACACACAGGACTCCACACGCACGCACAAACCCATGCATACGTGCACAGGTGTGCACACAAAGCACGTATTTGCACGCACGAAAAGCCACGCGCGTGCACGAGACCAGGCGTGCGCGCGGAAAAATGCGCACGCGTGCACAGAAATCCACATGGACGCACAAATCCATGGACGCACGCACAGAAATGCACGAAACCCCACATGCACGCACAACCCATGCACCCATGTGCGGAAAAAGACCCACGCAGGCACCCGTGCATGCACAAAACCGTGCCTGCATGCCCCAAATCCCACACGCGTGCCCGAAGAGCATGCGTATGCACCCCCCAAAATCCATACAAACGCACAAATCCATGCGTGTAACGCACAGAAATGCACACGTGTGCACCAAAGGCACACAGGTGGATGCAGAAAAATCCGTGCGTGCCCAAAAAACCACGCACACGTGCGCCCGAATGCCCGCGCGTGCCCCAAAATCCACATGCGTGCCCAAAGAGCACGCATATGCACGCACAAAAATCCACGTAAACGCACAAATCCACGCGTGTACGCACCGAAATGCACGCAAACGCACAAAAGGCACATAGGTGCATGCAGAAAAATCTGCGTGCGTGCCCCAAACCACGCACACGTGCGCCCGAAAGCCCGTGCCTGCCCCAAAATCCACGTGCGTGCCTGAAGAGCACGCGTATGCACCCCCCAAAAATCCACACAAACGCACAAATCCACGCGTGTACGCAGAGAAATGCACACGCATGCACCAAAGGCACACAGGTGGATGCAGAAAAATCTGCATGCGTGCCCAAAACCACGCACACACGTGCCTGTGCGTGCCCCAAAATCCACGTGCGTGCCCAAAGAGCACGCGTATGCACGTACAAAAATCCACGGGCATATGCAAATCCCTGCATGTGCGTGCCCCAAAAATCCACGCAAAACGCACAAATCCATGTGTGTATGCACAGAAATGCACACGCGCGCACCAAAGGCACACAGGTGGATGCAGAAAAATCCGCGCGCGTGCCCAAAAAACCACGCACACGTGCGCCCGAAAGCCCAGTGGCGTGCCCAAAGAGCATGCGTATGCATGCACAAAAATCCACACAAACGCACAAATCCACGCGTGTACGCACAGAAATGCACGCAAACGCACAAAAGGCACATAGGTGCATGCAGAAAAATCCGTGTGCATGCCCCAAACCACGCACACGTGCGCCCCGAATGCCCGTGCGTGCCCCAAAATCCACGTGCGTGCCCGAAGAGCACGCGTATGCACCCCCCAAAAATCCACGCAAACGCACAAATCCACGCGTGTACGCACAGAAATGCACACGCGCGCACCAAAGGCACACAGGTGGATGCAGAAAAATCCGCGCGCGTGCCCAAAAAACCACGCACACGTGCGCCCGAAAGCCCGTGCGTGCCCCCAAAAGCACCCACGCGCGTGCCCGAAACCGTGCCCAAAACTCCGCACCCATGCGGTGAAGAGCCCGCGCGAAATGCCGCACGCGGAGGCAAATCCAGGTGTGCACGGGAACGCCCCGAAAGCACAGAAAAGAGGTAAAAATCCCCACGCAGAAACCCACGCCGAGCTGCGAATATAATATTTTGGGGGGGGGGGGGGGGGGGGGGGGGGGGGGGGGGGGGGGGGCGCGAAGACAGGGACGGACGACCCTATTTCGGGATGGAAAGCGGCGCTTTTGGGGACGCGGGGAGGGGGAGGGGGGAAGAAAAAAAAAAAGCCTCCCCTGCCCGCGTCCCGCAAAAGGAATTTAAAAATTCCTTATAATTTTTATTTTTATATTTTTTATATAAATATATATATTTTATCCTAATAATTATGGATTATTAGGATAAAGTTATATTTATCTTTATATCCTTATACTTTATCTTAATAATAAAAATAAAAAAGAAATTTAAAAATAAAATAAAACGCCCCGAGCGGAGCCGGGGGGGGTGGGGGGGGGGGGGGGCGGATAAAGGGAGCCGAGCGAGGGGGGGGGTACACAATGACGGCCTTTATTTAAACATTTACTCCAAGAAATATAAAAACCCACCCCCCCCACCCCCCCTCAACCCCCCCCCCCCCCGAAGAAGACGCCGACAGCCCTAACCCAGGAGCCTCCGCTAAAGGCCGGATCCCGGCGCTTCCGCATTATTTTATTCCTTGAGCTTCCTCCTAAAAAATACTTTGCCGGCGGCGGGATCAACCGAAAAAATGATGCTTTTATTTTTTTTTTTTTCCTTTTTTTTTTTTTTGGGGGGGGGGGGTGGGAGAGGTAAAAAGCGGGGGCTTTTTTTTGGTGTTTTCTCCACCGCCCCCCCCACCCCGTTTCATGGGGCATCCCCCAAAAAAACTGAATATTGCTAAAAAAGCGGAATATTTCTTTTTTTTTTTTTTATTTTTTTGCCCCCCCCCGGCCCAGCTGCTCTCCCTGTCCTGGATGGTTTAATTCTAATAGCGCCCCCCCCCCCCCTCCCCCTCAAATAACCCCCAACCCCAAAGAAATACTTTTTTTTAAAAAAAAAAAAACCCAAAACCCTTTTTTTTTTTTTTATACTGCAAAACCTCCCGAATGAGTGGCGAATGCCACCGCCCTCCATCCCCCCCCCACCGCCCCCCCCCCGGGGGGGGGGGAGAGCAGAAAGGACTTTCAAAAAAACCCAAACTCGATAATTCCAAAGAAAGCCTAAACACGGAAAAATAAAATTAAAAAAAAATAATAATAATTAAAAAAAAAAAAAACCAAAACCCCAAACCCTAAAAAACAACCAAACCCAAACGAATGACCCACGGGTTGCGCGCCGGGGGGGGGGGGGGGGGGGGGGGCGGGGGGGGAAGGTTTGGGGGGGGGCAGAGCCGGGCTCCGCTCCAAAAAGGCACCTGTTTTCTCCAGCACAGTGCCACAGCCTCGGAGGGAGGGACTTCGGGCCGATACCAGGCGGAAATAATTAATAATAATTAAAAAAAAAAAACCCCAAACCCCCCAAAAATCCCCCCCCCCAAAAATTCCCCCCCGCCCCCGCCCAAATTAATTAAGTCAAAGGAAAAGCTTATGCGATGCTTTGGGGGGGGGGGGGGGCGGAGCGGGGGCTCCCCTCTTCATACCTGAGATCTTCCCCGGGGGGGGGCGGACAGCGGGGAGGGGAGCCCTAAAATGCTGGGGATGGGGGTGGTCCATGGTGGGGGGGGCTGATCCCGAATCCCTCTGGGATAAAGGGATGCTGGGAGGGGGGATAAAGGGATGCCGCGGGGGGGTGTGTGTAGGATGAGGGGGGGGGGGGGGGGAGACAGGGCAGGGCACACCCCCCCCCCCCCAAAATTATAGCACCCAAAGCGAGGGGGGGGGGGAGGGGGGGGGAGGGGGGAGGGATTTGGGAAAAATGCC